>NC_088342.1:37320000-37620000 GCF_036884655.1 Musa acuminata AAA Group | reverse complement strand
ATGAATGGAATGATTTAGAGAAGAAAACTTTTTCCTTGAATGCTAGAGCTATGAATGCTCTATTTTGTGCCTTAGATAAAAATAAATTTAATTGTGTTTCAATTTAAGAAACTGCTTTCGATATTTGACACACTCTTGAAACCACACACGAAGGCACTTGTAGAGTTAAAAGATTCTAAGATAAATCTTTTGGTGTGTGATTTTGAATTGTTTCGTATAAAACCAAGTGAAACCATTAGAGATATGCACACCCGTTTTACGGATGTCGTCAATGGTTTAAAAGCACTTAGTAAATTTTTTTTAATCTTGAACTTGTTAATAAAGTTTTACAATCTCTTTCTAAAAATTGAGATACGAAAGTAACGACAATACAAGAATCAAAGAACTTGAACCATTTTTCGATTGAAGAACTTATTGGGTCTTTAATGACCTATGAAATGAGTTGTATGTCACAAAATGAACTTGATAACTATCTTCCAAAGAACATGAAGGATTTGACACTTAGAACCAAAGAAGACCATTTGAGAGAAAACTCAAGTGATGGTGATAATGATAATCATGATGATCTTGAACTCTTAACAATAAAATTTAAAAAGTTCATAAAACACGAATCAAAAAATAAAAATAAACTTAAAAAAAAAGTTACTAAAGAACAAGATGTTGAATCTCGTATTTTGATGATGACAACTATTTGATGACGGAGTTAACCTTAACTCCCGGAGTTTAAACAAACTCCCCCTATCAATATGCTTTATTGATAGAATCTTGAATTCAAACTGAATTCAAGTCATTGCAATATTCATCATGAATACTTGCAACACGTCATCATGACCTTATGCATAAACTTATGCATAATATGTCATGTCATCAACATACTTCTCCCCCTTTGTCATCAACAAAAAGGAGAAGTACTACAATCAAGTGTTTGTGATATTGGTTCAACTCATTGCATGAAAAACATAATATCAAGTTTTATCATCATGCAGTTTTGAAGCCAGAAAATTTAGCAAATGTTACATCATGCTTAGAACATTCAAGCTATCAAGTTTTAGATATGCAAGTTTTACAGCATACAAGATAGCACTTTTAGAACATGCAAGCTAGCAATGTTACAACATTTTAGAACTTGCAAGCTAGCAATTTAGAGATGTTCAAGAAGGCAACTCTTGCTTCTTGAAATATGCAAGTTGCAAGCTAGCAAATTTTTACGATATGCAAGTTTTGCTTCTTGAGATAGGCAAGATAGCACTTTTGCAATTTTTGTTTGGCAAGCTTGTGATGTTAAAGATAACAAGCTCTTTCTTCTCTTTTGAGAAGTGCCATTTTTTCTTTCTTTACAAAGTGCAAGCTAGCAAAATGCCAAACTAGCAAGAGATAATGTTTTACATGAGGCAAGCAAACAATTTGGCAAGTGTTACTTTTGCATCTTCTCTTTAGAGGAGTGTAATTTTTGCTTTCGTCTTGAATTGTGTAAGCTAGCTAGTTTGCCTCTTTTCATGATGTCCACATTAGAAATTCTTGCTCCCCCTTTGTCATTGTCAAAAAGAAGGGAAGACCCTTTTTTCAATTTTCAGACAAAGGTAAGTATCAATTTTATTTGTGCATCATTATATATTCAAATTAAAACATACACAATTTCAAAAGCCTTATTTTTCATGCATGATACCGAAAAATAAATCAATCATCATTAATGGGTATATCATACATGATACTCAAACATTAAATTTTTTAAGCATTTATCAACATGTTGATCATGATACCAAACATTCATCATTTAAAGCATTCATGATACATATCATATGCAATATATCATGTACATCATTGTCATAAGTATTGCATGCATCATTTCAAATTCATGAATATTTCATCATTGCATGCATCTTGCCAAATCATAAAATATACAATCATCATTAATGCATGATTCCTAATCATCATTTATTTTGTAACATGATGGTACCAAATTTGTCAAATTACATCCTACCATACATGATCGAAACTTCTTATTTGTATACATCAAAACAAATTAATGAATATTTCATGTATTCTTCTCATCACATAAGGAATGTCAAGAAGAATTATTAGGTGATGAGATAAACATTTCATGAATACAAGGAATTGCATCATATCATAAGTGTTTCATGTATTCATATTATCACATGAAGCATACAAGACAACAATGCAAAGAAATCATGTCATGAAGAATATCAATGTGAAAATTCAGCAAAGATCACATGATACAATCGCAAAGCATGATATAATTACGCGATATATCATGAGATGATAATTTATCATATCAATGAAAGATATCAATGAGGATCAATTCGTGAATACCAAAGATATGATTCATGGTTCATTAAAATTCTTCTTAACAAGTTCACGATCAAGATTCATATAATTCTTAATAAAGCAAATTGATATACAATCATCACACAAGACATACAAGGTAAAGAAATCTTGTTATTTCTATATTATGAAATATATGATATCAAGGCTCATGATTCATTTGAAAAGATATAGTACAAAGAGCAACTTGAAACATTCTTATCAAGATCACATTTTAAAATATTTCAAGTATCAAGATATCAATATGACACTTTATTGAATTCTGAGAAATCAAAAGACAAGTTACATTTCATTTGAAGAATTCCTTTTTGATAAATGTAGGGAGTATAATGAATGATCTTGATTTATAAAGAACTTCATGTTATAATTATCAAGATCATGATTTTAATAATCATTTTCTTTAGCAAAGAATCACAAAAGCACTTTATATTTGCATAAGAAATCTCATTGTATTATGATTTATAAATTCTTTCTCTACACATGAATCATAGGAGATATGTATGTGAAACAAATCTTTGCAAGTAAAAACACTATCATTCATATTTCAAGATGGAATTTATAAGCAGAAATCATTTCATCAAATCCATTTAGAAAATATTTTTTCATATAATAAGTGTATGAGAAAATCCGATTGTTAGGATACCAATTGTTAAGTGAATCCGAAAATGAAATTAACACTTTCATGCATTCGGACAAGATTTTGCTATAGATTTTCAAGTTCAATCATGAAGATAAAACATGCTCATGATCATAAAAATTTATGTATCCAAAACATATAATTTCCAACATGTTATTAAGAGCACAAAGAGGGGGGGGGGGGGGGGGGGGGGGGGGGGGGTGGAATTAGTGCAGCGGAAATCTTTCGACGATAAAAACAAAATTGCGATAAAAATGATTTCGGTGTGAAAGCTGATTCTAAGATTATTTTAACTTAAGATCAAGCGAGATGACGTTAAAGTCAATCTATGAAGGCAGTTTGTAGTTATGATGAAAACCAGAATAAAAGCGCAAATTGAAATACGACGTTCGTACGAAGAAACTGATTTACGTCTAAATGCTGATTCGTAAATCACTTGATTAGGCTAGATGCAGCTTAAGCAAGGGTATGAAAGCAGTTTGCAGTTAAGATAGAGATCAAAACGTAAACGCAAACTGAAATGTGATGATCGTACGAAAAAATAGATTTACGTCTAAACGTTGATTCGGAAAGTGCAAAGCTTGAAACTCGATCGTATATGCGCAGAAAGCAGTAAGCTTTAGAGGAGGTTTGCAGTAAAGATAATATGCTCAAAATAAATGCAAACCGAGATTTAGAGTGGTTCGGTCAATCTTGACCTACTCCACTTTTGGCTTCCTCCACCGACGAGGTCACCGATGTCAACTAGAGGCCTTCCTTCAATAGACGAAGGCCAACCACCCTTTTACAGTTTCACTCCTTTTGACGGGCTTAGGAGACAACCCTTACAGAATTTTCTCTCATCTCTTTACAACTCAGAACTTGGAAGAACAGAGGGAGAAGAACTTTTGGCCTTTACAACAATTTTGAGCTCTAAGAATCATAGAAAATGATCAAGATTTCGGTGTATGTCTGTGCTCTTTCAGTGCTGAATGGGTGGGGTATTTATAGACCCCAACCTAGTTTAAATTTGGAGCTCAAAACTGTCAATTCCCGGAATTCCGGGATCAAGCGGTTGCACCTCCTAACTGGAGCGGTTGCACCGCCTGGCAGAGCTCGAAGACTGAGCCTCTGGGCGGTGCCACCTCCTGTCAGGGGCGGTTGCACCTCCTGCCAGAGCTCGAAGATTGAGCTCAGGCGGTTGCACCTCCTGACTGAGGCGGTTGCACCGCTTGCTAGAGCTCGAAGACCGAGCTCAGGCGGTGCCACCTCTTGTCAGGGGAGGTTGCACCGCCCAGTCTCGCTCGGAGACTGAGCCCAAACGGTGCCACCTCCTGGCTGGGGCGGTTGCACCGCCCAGTCTCGCTCGGAGACTTAGCCTAGGCGGTGCTACCTCCTAGCTTGGGCGGTTGCACCTCCCGCCAGAAATCAGGGTCCGAATGGGTTGATCCATTCGGCCCAATTTGGGTTTTTCAGGGGCCCAATTGCCCCAAGATTAAGTTAATGGGATCACCTCCCATTTCTAACTTAATCATTGTGCTAACTATGATTTTTCCTAAGACATTTACTGCAACTTGCTCTGGTGCGTCAATCGCTTCTTCCGGCGAGCTTCCGGCGAACTTCCGTCGATCATTCGATGAACCCTCGGTGATGCTCCTGCGGACGTTCGGCAAACTCCTGGACTTGCGACGATCCACTTGGCGAGTTCCGACGAGCTTCTTTGGCAAGCTCATGGACTTCTTGGATTTGTTCCCGCAGAACCTCCGACGATTGTCCGAACTTCCGTCGAACTCTCGAACTCCCAACGTGATCATTGTCTTGACTCCGGCGTAACTCCTATTGCATGTTTTTCTTCCATCGTAGTTAATCCTGCACACTTAAAACAAAACTTTGATTGAGACAATTAATCCTGAGCAATTAACCAAGTTGTCCGGCATGTCATTGGTCCCTCGACGCTTCGTCCGATTCTTCGGCGCATCGTCCTCTCTTGCAGCCTATTGCCCAATCGGCCAGTTGACTCCGTAACTCCGATATCCTTGGCACAATACCTGCTCTTCTTGGCCCGATGCCCGAGTCCACGGCCCGAAGCCTTCTGTCGATACGTCGACCGATCCACCGGCCCGACGTCCAATCTTCTGACATGTTCCTTCGGCACAACATGATTTTCCTGCTTTAATTGTCTCATCCTGATCGTAGCATCCTGCATCACTCAAAATGCAGATTAAATCATAAACATATATCAAGTGGTTTCATAATCAAAATATCAAGTTTTATCATCATGAGTTGAACCAATATCACAAACACTTGATTGTAGTACTTCTCCTTTTTGTTGATGACAAAGGGGGAGAAGTATGTTGATGACATGACATGTTATGCATAAGTTTATGCATAAGGTCATGATGACGTGTTGCAAGTATTCATGATGAATATTGCAATGACTTGAATTCAGTTTGAATTCAAGATTCTATCAATAAGGCATATTGATAGGGGGAGTTTATTTAAACTCCGGGAGTTAAGGTTAACTCCGTCATCAAGTAGTTGTCATCATCAAGTAGTTGTCATCACCAAAAGTGGAGTAGGTCAAGATTGACCGAACCACTCTAAATCTCAGTTTGCATTTACTTTGAGCATATTATCTTTACTACAAGCCTCCTCTAAAGCTTACTGCTTACTGCTTTCTGTGCATATACGATCGAGTTTCAAGCTTTGCACTTTCCGAATCAGCGTTTAGACGTAAATCTGTTTTTTCGTACGATCATCACATTTTAGTTTGCGTTTACGTTTTGATCTCTATCTTAACTGCAAACTGCTTTCATACCCTTGCTTAAGTTGTATCTAGCCTAATCAAGTGATTTACGAATCAGCATTTAGACGTAAATCAGTTTCTTCGTACGAACGTCGTATTTCAGTTTGCGCTTTTATTCTGGTTTTCATCATAACTGCAAACTGCCTTCATAGATTGACTTTAACGTCATCTCGCTTGATCTTAAGTTAAAGTAATCTTAGAATCAGCTTTCACACCGAAATCATTTTTATCGCAGTTTTGTTTTTATCGTCGAAAGATTTCCGCTGCACTAATTCTGTTGGGAAATCATTGGGGGGCGACATCATATGCGCAGCGGAAGAACGAGAAAAACAAAATCCCCGATTCCCAAAAAGATGTTCGTCGTCGTGAGAAGATTGGTGCGCAAAAATCCGCAAAACACAAAACTGCGTATAGAGATTATGTTACCTAGGGAGATCGTATATCCCTGTTTCCTTGCAGATCCTTAGGAGAGGGTGAAGGAGGTCAAGCGTCCTCCTCTCTAGCGGTGATCCACACAGCAGGGTTGCGACGACGCTCCTCAAAACTCCAGGCCTACTCTGAGGTGGAGAGGGAGAGGAGAATAGGAAAGGCAAGCAAAGACTTCTAGCCTATGAGGCTGTGAATCCCTCCTATTTATAGAGATCCTGTGTCAAACCCTAATGGGTCCTTCCCTAGTGGGTATTGGATCTGCATCCAATAAGACAAGGGCTCCGTCGGATATCTCATATCCGAACCTCTACTCATCGCAATGCCTACCATATGTGTGTGACCCTCTAGGCCCAATATCGAGCTGGCTGTGAGTCATACCTATCAGAACTCCTTCTAACTTAGTGAATTATTATCTCTGTAATAATTCACTCGACTCATCGACTACGGACGTACTAGGCCACTACGCCGTAGTCCCCAGACGATACAGGGGAATCCAATCCATTGGACCTGTCTGTCCTCAGTTACCATGTACCTATAATCCCTCATCCATCTAATATCCCAGAGACCATATATCGAGCATGGTGTTGTCAGACCCATACGGTTTCTACTCGAGTCTCGCTCTAATCGGATTCTCCCGGAGAACTCTTTCTCTCTCAACCCGAATGACCCTGGCCAGGGATTTGTCTGAGCAAGAACACATAGGATATTCCTCTCATGACGCCGAGAGTGGATGATCCTCTATTGACACTCAATAGCCCTCGTAAGGTCGACTACCACTCCCAATGACCAGCTGTACTAGATCTGGGGACAGCCAAACCTATAAGTCTGGTATCAAAGAGTGGAGCACTCATACAGGACATCCTTGGTGTCTCAAGTCTAAGGACCAGATACACCACTAGGACTACGGAATCGCTGTCTGACAATAAGGCATCATCAACCATCCAGCATTCCGTAAGCGGATCAATCAGTGACTCATTCTCCAATGAGCACATGTATTGTATCCCTAGTGTCCCTACACGAGCAGCTATGAGACCAGCTGCATCCATCATATGGACGGGTATACAACACACCAGTCTATCCGGTTATCACGATGTCCTTCTCGAGTAACCTATGACCGGGATTATTTAGGATATGTGTTTAAAGGTGAATCGATCTCATTATCGTGATCTCATCATGATCCGATTCCCATTGCACAAATCCAAGGACATCACAATATATATATGCACATATGCAATTGTTATAAAGTGATATACGCCAAAATATAATAAGCAAAAAGATTATGTATCAAGTCACACGTGCCATCACTCACGTGATTGGCTTGCTGGGCACCTATGACTAGCAATCTCCCACTTGACCTAAAGCCAATCACCTATGTGTCTGATCCCCATCAGACTCCTGTGACGCTCATAGACAAAATGAGACAACGGCTTTGTCAGTGGATCTGCAATGTTATCTTCGGATGGAACTCTTTCCACTACTACATATCCTCGGGTTACGATCTCTCTGATAAGTTGGAACCTCCTCAGAACACTTCTGATGAGACCCGGGTTCCCTTATTTGAGTAATCGCCCCGTTATTATCGCAATATAAGGAAGTCGACTTGTCGCTATCTGTATCGACTCCCAAATCTGTAATGAACTTCTTCACCCAGACTCCCTCCTTTGCTGCATCCGATGCAGCAATGTACTCCGCCTCTGTGGTCGAGTCAGCAGTGGTATCTTGCTTGGAACTCTTCCAGCACACTGCTCCTCCATTCAAGGTGTACACATACCCTGAATTCGACTTGCTATCATCGACATCAGACTGAAAACTTGAGTCAGTGAAGCCTTCAACCTTAAGGCTATTACCTCCATATACTAGTAAAAGATCCTTAGTCCTACTTAAGGATACACTTTACTGCTTTCCAGTGCTCCAAGCCTGGATCCGCCTGATACCTGCTCGTGACACTCAGAGCATGCGCTATATCAGGCCTAGTACATAGCATGACATACATGATAGACCCTATTGCTGAGGCATAAGGTATCATATTCATGTTTGCCCTTTCTTCTGGTAGTTTTCCATGTCAAACCTTTTGACAATGGTTTCTATGTACTTGGACTGGGACAAGCCAAGCATCCTCTTGGATCTATCTCTATAGATTCTAATCCCCAAGATATAGGATGCTTCCCCTAAGTCCTTTATGGAGAAGTGTCTAGATAACCAAGTCTTTACTGTGGATAGCATTCCTACGTCATTCCCAATGATGAGGATGTCATCCACATATAATACCAAAAAGGTGATAGCGCTCCCACTTACCTTCCTGTACACACAAGGCTCATCTTCGTTCTTAACGAAGTCATAAGATCTGATTGACTCATCAAATCTTATGTTCCAACTTCGGGAAGCTTGCTTTAGTCCATAAATGGATTTAAGCAACCTACACACCTTATCTGGGCAGTTCTTGGACACGAATCCCTCAGGTTGCATCATATACACCTCCTCCTCGAGGTTCCCATTGAGGAATGCGGTTTTCACATCCATCTGCCAGATCTCATAATCATAGTGTGCTGCAATAGCCAATAGAATTCTGATGGATTTTAGCATTGCTACGGGTGAGAAGGTTTCGTCGTAGTCAACACCTTGTCTTTGACGATACCCTTTAGCCACTAGCCTTGCTTTATAGGTCTCTACCTTTTCATCTACTCCGATCTTTTTCTTAAAGATCCATTTGCAACCGATGGGTACAATACCTTCGGGCGCATCAACTAGGTTCCAAACCTTATTGGAGTACATAGAATCCATCTCAGAATTCAAGGCTTCTTGCCACTTCCCGGAGTCTATACTCATAATAGCCTCCTCGTAGGTCTGAGGATCAATATCCTCAGCATCCTCTCCTCTAATATGTCCCACATATCTCTCAGGAGGATGAGATACTCTATCAGACCTGCGTAAAGTTGAAACTTGTGTATTAGGTACCTGAACAGACTCGGGCTGTAGAGTGGTGCTTGAGCTTGGTTCTCTAACTTCGCTCAACTCTATCATTCTCCCACTGTCTCCGCCAAGAATGTGTTCCTTCTCAAGGAACACTGCTCTCTTAGCTACAAAGACCTTTTTGTCCTCGGGATGATAGAAGTAATACCCACAAGTTTCCTTGGGGTATCCCACAAATATGCATCGCTCTATCCTTGATTCTAACTTATCGGGGTTGTGTCTTTTAACGTGGGCAGGGCAGCCCCAAATCTTAACAACCTTAAGATCAGGCTTCTTCCCTTTCCATATCTCATATGGTGTAGACACTACCGACTTAGTTGAAACTCTGTTCAGAAGGTAAGCTGCGGTTTCTAGGGCATATCCCCAGAATGAGATGGGTAGGTCAGCGAAACTCATCATGGACCGTACCATATCTAATAACGTACGATTTCTCCTTTCAGAGACACCATTGAGCTGAGGTGTGTAAGGAGGTGTCCATTGGGATAATATCCCATGGTCCTTGAGGAACTGAGTAAACTCTGTACTTAAGTACTCACCTCCTCGATCTGATCGAAGAGTTTTGATACTCTTTCCAGTCTGATTCTCCACCTCATTCTTATACTCTCCGAATTTCTCAAAGGCCTCGGACTTGTACTTCATTAAGTACACATATCCATACCTTGAGAAATCATCAGTAAATGTAATGAAGTAGGAGTAACCTCCAATGGCATGATTTGACATGGGTCCACATACATCACTATGTATGAGTTCCAACAACTCAGTGGCTCTCTCTCCAGTTCCACTAAATGGAGAGTTGGTCAATTTTCCACGAATGCAAGGCTCACAAGTTGCATAAGACATATAGTCGAATGGATCTAGATATCCATCATTTAGTAACTTTTGAATCCTTCTTTCATGGATGTGACCTAGCCTACAATGCCACAGGTATGCACTGTTCACCTCATCTCGTTTCCTCTTAGACACATTTACATTCATGATATGTGGAGTAGTGTCTAACATAAATAAACCATTATGCAATGTTCCTTTCGTGATGATCTTATCATCTAATAATATCGAACAACCATTGTTCTAAAAAACAAATTTATATCCACTAACTGTTAAACATGAAATGGAGATAATGTTTTTGATAATAGAAGAAACAAAATAACATGCATCTAATGCAATAAAAGCTCCACTAGGCAGATGTAGGGCGACCTCGCCAACAGCTAATACAGCAACTTTTGCTCCATTACCCATCTTGAGGTCCATCTCGCCTCTCTCTAATCTCTTAGGCCTTGCCAGAACCTGCAACGAATTGCATATATGATAAGCACTACCGGTATCCAATACCCATGTGTTATCATAAGAGTCTGACAAATGGAGACTGATCATGAATGTACCTGAAGCTTCATCAAGCTTTTGTTTCGCCCTTTCTGCAAGGTACTCTTTGTAGTTTCTCTTCCAATGCCCATCTTTACCACAGTGGAAGCACTGGCCTTTGTCCTTTGCTGGGTCTTTCTTAGCAACCTTTGCTTTACCTTGTTTGCCCTTACCCTTTCCCTTCTTAAGGGACCTTTCTGCTTTCCTTTTCTTTCTGGTCTCACCAGTGTAGAGAACTGGCTTCTCTTTCTTAATAGTACTCTCTGCCTCCCTCAATATATTGAGGAGCTCGGAGAGTCACCTCAAACTTGTTCATATTAAAATTCATTATGAACTGTGAAAAGGAATCTGGAAGGGACTGAAGCACAATGTCCACACACAAGTTATCCTCTAGGACCATTCCTAGACCTGTGAGTTTCTCTATCCACTCAATCATCTTTAGGACATGGTTCTGAACCGGTGTCCCCTCAGTCATCCTAGCGCGGAAAAGGCTCTTGGATATCTCATATCGTTGAGTCCTTCCCTGTTCCTCAAATAATTTGCGGACATGTAGGAGAATGGATCTGGCATCCATCTTTTCATGTTGTCTCTGTAACTCAGGAGTCATAGAGCCCAACATATAGCACTAAGCAAGAGTGGAGTCATCAATGTACTTCACGTAGCGAGCGATCTCATCCTCGCTTGCCCCTTCTTCGGGCGTAGGCATCACTGTATCAAGGACGTACACGATTTTCTCCGCTGTGAGAACAATTCTCAAGTTACGGAGCCAATTCGTATAATTTGGACTAGTGAGGCGGTTGACATCAAGTATGCCACGTAAGGGATTTGAAAGCGACATTTTCTGAAAATAAAGATGTAGCAGAAATGTATAACATGCAGATTTTGCAAGAAATAAACTATCAAGATATGGACTTCTATCTTAATATGCTCCCACTATTTTACTATCGAGTCACGCGACACCCTCAGCACGTGAAACGGAAGTCTCCGGCAAACTTCTAGTGGGGATCAGGATCCAATCAGCGTCTTAGTGTAACCTCGAGGGACTCGACCAATCACACTAAGCCTAAAAGGTAGGCAACTCTTGCCGATCACAACTCCTTGTGATTCCCGTCCTGTTCGGCCTCCGAATCACCATGGCCTCGAGGGACTCGACTAACCATGATGCTCGGTTAAGTCAATACCTTCGTTACAAGATGAGTCTGATTTGATGATATACCCTCGAGGGACTCGACCAAGCATACCATGCCCTCAGGTCACCGGTGACATCTCTATGTCGTAAGCAAGATAGCGAATCGCGATATAGGTGAGTCTCGAGGGACTCGACCAACTCAACCTATACCGGGAATCGGTTCCTACTCATAACGATGGAAGGCCACGTGGGTCAATCTAATTGCCTCACGTTTACCGACTTAATATTATCGAGAGATGTTTCTATGATTTGGTCTCCTAATATGACATGTCACACATATACATATTTAATATATATCTACATCGCATGCAAATATATATACATATCTAGTATGTGTATAAGCAATCACACCAGATGATCATGGACCACAACCTAATAAGATTAGGCCCGAGCCAGTAGGCCTAATCACTCACATCAAGATCTATGTGTGCAACGGTGCATCTCCATGCCCTGTGATCGTCCATCTCGTCCTCGTCGGTTCCGTCGACATCTTGATGCATCTCCATACATCACGATCGTCCGTCTCGTGGGTCCCGCTATCGCATCCACGCTCCCGCTGCGCCTCATCGTGTGATTACAACTTAATCATAGGCACGCAGGCACGACAATAAACGAGAAATATAATGGAGGTTCGCAGACCTCAATAACAATAATCACAAGTACACACATCACACGATCCATGATCATCCGTCCACACATGATACATCACATGTATAAATAATCATCATCATGTAGGACTACTAGATAATAATAAAAATAATAATTAACTAAACCTTTTAATTAATTAATATTTTCTGAAATCAGGGACATGTAGGTAATTTCTCAATTCCTAAGGGTATTTTCGTAATTTGGACAAAAACAGAAACTGGAATTTCTCAAATTCCGAGGGGCAAACCTGTCTTTTTTCAGAAAACCCTAATGCCCTTTCCCCTTTTCGCTGCTGCCGCCGCCGCCACCGTGCCGGCGGCGGCCTGTGCGGCGGGGCGAGGGCACTGCCCTCGCCTGCAGGCGGCACGCCCGCTGGCGGCGATGCCGCTGCGGGTGGGCTCCCCTTTCGGGCGCCGCTGCCTCCGCAGGCGGTGCTGTCCCGCCGGGCGGCCGCCCCTGTGGGGGGGTTTCGCCCGCGGGAGCAGCGGCGGCAGGCGTCGCGCGTCGCTGCCCTGCGGCGGCAGGCGCCGCTTCCTTTCGGCGGCAGGCGCCGCTTCCTTTCGGCGGCAGGCGCCGCTGCCCTGCGGCGCCTCTGCCCGTGGGTTGCCAGCCCCGCCGGCAGCAAGCCTGCTGCAAGCAGGCCGCCGGCCGGCTGCTGCAGGCACAGCGCTTGCGCATGCGCCGGCGCTGTGCTGCCTGGCTGCGGCTGCGGCTGCAGGTGGCTGCAGGCATGCAGATCGAGGGCAGCAACGATTTTGACGTCAAAATTCTTCCTAAACACAATACACGCAGTTCAAAACTAATCATTCGCACGAACAACCTGGCTCTGATACCACTGTTGGGAAATAATTGGGGGGCGACATCATATGCGCAGCGGAAGAACGAGAAAAACAAAATCCCTGATTCCCAAAAAGATGTTCGTCGTCGTGCGAAGATTGGTGCTCAAAAATCCGCAAAACACAAAACTGCGTATAGAGATTATGTTACCTAGGGAGATCGTATGTCCCTGTTTCCTTGCAGATCCTTAGGAGAGGGTGAAGGAGGTCAAGCGTCCTCCTCTCTAGCGGTGATCCACACAGTAGGGTTGCGACGACGCTCCTCAAAACTCGGCAAGCCTACTCTGAGGTGGAGAGGGAGAGGAGAATAGGAAAGGCAAGCAAAGACTCTAGCCTATGAGGCTGTGAATCCCTCCTATTTATAGAGATCCCGTGTCAAACCCTAATGGGTCCTTCCCTAGTGGGTATTGGATCTGCATCCAATAAGACAAGGGCTCCGTCGGATATCTCATATCCGAACCTCTACTCATCGCAATGCCTACCATATGTGTGTGACCCTCTAGGCCCAATATCGAGCTGGCCGTGAGTCATACCTGTCAGAACTCCTTCTAACTTAGTGAATTATTATCTCTGTAATAATTCACTCGACTCATCGACTACGGACGTACTAGGCCACTACGCCGTAGTCCCCAAACGATACAGGGGAATCCAATCCATTAGACCTGTCTGTCCTCAGTTACCATGTACCTATAATCCCTCATCCATCTAATATCCAAGAGACCATATATCGAGCATGGTGTTGTCAGACCCATACGGTTTCTACTTGAGTCTCTCTCTAATCGGATTCTCCCGGAGAACTCTTTCTCTCTCAACCCGAATGACCCTCCCTGGCCAGGGATTTGTCTGAGCAAGAACACATAGGATATTCCTCTCATGACGCCGAGAGTGGATGATCCTCTATTGACACTCAATAGCCCTCGTAAGGTCGACTACCACTCCCAATGACCAGCTGTACTAGATCTGGGGACAGCCAAACCTATAAGTCTGGTATCAAAGAGTGGAGCACTCATACAGGACATCCTTGGTGTCTCAAGTCTAAGGACCAGATACACCACTAGGACTACGGAATCGCTGTCTGACAATAAGGCATCATCAACCATCCAGCATTCCGTAAGCGGATCAATCAGTGAACTCATTCTCCAATGAGCACATGTACTGTATCCCTAGTGTCCCTACACGAGCAGCTATGAGACCAGCTGCATCCATCATATGGACGGGTATACAGCACACCAGTCTATCCGGTTATCACGATGTCCTTCTCGAGTAACCTATGACCGGGATTATTTAGGATATATGTTTAAAGGTGAATCGATCTCATTATCGTGATCTCATAATGATCCGATTCCCATTGCACAAATCCAAGGACATCACAATATATATATATGCACATATGCAATTGTTATAAAGTGATATACGCCAAAATATAATAAGCAAAAAGATTATGTATCAAGTCACACGTGCCATCACTCACGTGATTGGCTTGCTGGGCACCTATGACTAGCAAATTCACCCCCCCCCCCTCTTAGTGCTCTTGATCCTAACACAAGAAAGTATTCAAGGTGGCTTGGGATGAAACAAGTGCATCCGAAGACGAGGAGCAAACCGATGAAGACGAAGTGGCGAACTTTGCTTTGATGACTCTCGACAATGAGCTAAACAACTCAAACGAATCTCCTTTACCTTATTTTGAAATTACTTGATGCTTTTCAAGAGTTATTTTTAAATTAGTTAGTAAAAAAATTAAAAAAATATAAAAAAATTATCATGCTTCTCTTTCTAGTGATTTCAAAATAATAATAATTTAAAATTTGAGCATGACAATTACATGTTAACTCCTAGCACTAAGCAAGAAAAGTTAGATTCACTTAAAAAGAAAAATACATCACTATAACAAACAAAATGATTTTGATTAAAAATGCTTCATGTTTAATGAAATCATATTTGATGATTTAATGATGCATAATGATGTAAGACTTAATGAAAATATTAAAAGGTTTGGTATCATGCTTGATGATTTTATATTATGCATAAGGATTTGAAGTCTTGATGATTTTTGTAATGAATCTTGTCTTTGTCTTTCAAACATGATGGTTTTTACATAAAAATAAAAAAAATAAAAACTTGGGCATGCTCGTAAGAAATCAAATCACTTAAATTGAAACAACTAAAAAGAGGAAAGCATTTTTCTTGAATTTTTTTTCTCTATCTTATCAATTTTTCAAAAAGAGATTAATGAATCTATTCTTGAACTATTAAAGTGATTTTGATGATTTAGATTTGAATGAGTTTTGTCCAAATTATAATCATGGTGATTGAAGATTTCATATGGAGATATTTTTCTCCAATGTTTCTTTTTATCATTTACTAAAGAGGTAAATTATCCAAATAAATAATGAATGTTCTTTTGATTACAACTTGAATGTTTTCGATAAATCAAGATTTTTCGTACTTTGTTCTCCTACAATTCCTTTTGCTATTCACTAAAAAGGAGACTTATCATAATAAATCATGATATGCCACTTGACATCTTGATAATTTATGACTTGAGTTTTGTTATATATTATTCCCCTCTTCTTCTTTCTTATTTACAATGACAAAGGGGAGAAAGGAAATCACTAGCATTTCAAGAGATAGATAAACATCTTTATTTCATTTTGAATCTTTTGAAAGTGACTTTATTGATTTAGCAAATTGAATGAGTTGAAAATAATGATAAATGTTTTGAAAATAAATGTTTTTATCGTGTTTGATTATTTTATATTTTAAAATTATGCATGATGAGTTGAAGTAAAAATAATTTGAATGCATGAATCGACAATCTTTTTGTCACATGAACCATGATTCCTTCAATTGATGCTCTAAATTATTTATAATTCATGATGAATTGAGACATTATCCATGAATCAAGCTCTCGTGTGAATTTATCTACGTTGCCTTCATTGAACTTTCTGAAAAATGATTTTGATGATGATTTTGGATTTATTTTCATATGACTCATTTTACTAATAAGATGATATATCCAACTAAATCATTTATCATATTTTTGACTTGTGATATATTCAACATAAAACATCTTTCTTGATGCACTCTTTTAAGATAATATTTATCAAATCATGATAAGTTGAGATTTTCTTTATATGAATTAAGATATTTTATTTGATCTCTTATGATTCTATTCGTTATTTACTAAAAATGAGATTTGTCAAGATGAATCATTCATGAATTGATCTTTCATATTAATATCTTTCGTGTCATGATTTTCATATGACTCCTTTGTAATTATGATTTGTATATCTCATGATATAATTGAATCATTAATGAAAAAAAAGGAGAGATTAATGAATCTATCTATCTTTTTTTGTGAATCTCTTAAAATGATTTTGATGATTTGACGATTTGAATTTGAATGAGTCTTATTTATAACATGATCTTGATTTTTTTTGGAATTATAACATGAGATTTTTTATGAATCAAGATCATTTACTATGATTCTTCTTTTCACTATTTGAGACATAAAAAAAGAATCATAATTTTTCTCTTGATTTTTTGAAATTCACAATTTGAAATTTGGTTTATGACTCCCTTGTACTCATGAAGTATATATCTCATCACCTAATTAATTTTTCTTGATATTCTTCATGTGATGATATGAAATTATGCATGAAATACTCATGATATTATGTTGATGTATACAAATGTGAAATTATGATCATGCATTATAGGATATAATATAATTTAATATTTTGGTACCATCATGAGTTGAAATATTTATGATTTGTATATCTTATGATATAATTGAATCATTATTGTAAAAGAAGAAAAAAATTATTCGTTTGCATATTGTAAAAGAGAATCAAAAAGTGCTAGCTTTAATGATAAACTTAAATCTCCCAAATGCATAAACTCTTCTTATATATTTTTCACATCATGATCTTGATTTCTTGATTTTTATGACTTAAGTGTTTTTTTTAAATCAAGATTGTTTTCTTTGTTTCTTTTTGCTATTTACAAAAGAAGAGATTTGTCAAAATGAATCATGTCGTTTGGTATTCAAATGATGTTTGATATTATATCTTTCATGACATGATATTATACTCCCTTGTATTCATAAATTGTATACCTCATCACATTTGTTTTAAATTTATCTTTGTCAAGATGTAAAAATTGATATAAAGGGAAAAAGAATTATAAAATTGTATTCTTCCCTTCTTTTTAACAATGATAAAGGGGGAGATAAAATATGCTTGCTTGCACAATTCAAGAAAAAGCTAAAACTTGTTAGCTTGTACATTTCAAAGAAAGACAAAACTTGCTAGATTGTATATTCTAAAATGGTGCATTGCTATCTTGCATTCTTTTTCAAAAACTTGCTAGCCTTCATACTTCAAAAGAAGTAATACTTGCCAAATTGCTAGCTTGTATATTATAAAATGATATAAAATTTGCTAAGCTGACATATTTTGTAATGAAGTAGAACTTGTATGTTTCAAAAATTGGTAGCTTAATCATCTCAAAAGAGAAGTAAAGTTTGCTAGCTTGCACATTTTAAGAAGATGCAAAAATAGGCTATTTTGCACATCTCAAAAGATGAAAAATTTTGCTAACTTTTCATATGTGAAAAACTTGCTAGCTTGCATAATGATATGTGTAATGATAAAATTATGTGATGATATATGATGTTTCAAAGACTTGAAATTATGCAATGATTTGAAATTATCTCTAAAAACTTGTTAGTTGCACTTCTCTTTTTTTTTTTATGACAAAGAGGGAGAAGTTATGATGATTTGAATTCGTAAATCATGCATGTTATACTTTGATAATTTAAAATTATGCATATGATTTTCATGATTCAAAGTTTCTATCAATATGACATATTGATAGGGGGAGTTAAGGTTAACTCCGTCATCAATTGGTTGTTATAAAAAAAAAGGGAGAGATTATTGAATCTCAGATTTTGATTATGAAATTAATTGATGTGTTTGTGATCTGATATGTGTTTTAAGTAACGCAGGAAGCTTCGATCGGGGAGAGACAATTAAAGTAGGAAGTATCATGTTGGGCCGGAGTGGAACATGTCAGAAGATTGGACGTCGAGCTGGAGGATCGATTGACGTATCGGCAGAATACATCAGGCCATGGGTTCGGGCATTGAGCCAAGAAGAGCAAAAATTACGCTAATGAAATCGGAGTTGCAAAGGTCATTTGACCGATTGGGTAATAGGCCGCAAGAGAGGACGATGTGCCGAAGAATCAGATAAAGTGTCAACAAACCAATGACATGCTGAACAATATTTGATTTAGCTTTGTAATAATTATCTAGATCGAAGTAGATTTTATGTGTAATTAGAGTGGAATTGGGCCACCTCAATTAGGGGTGAGTTGGGCCTAATTTTGGGTTGTGTTGGGCCAGTTGAAAGGCCCAAACAGTGATCCAACAGATGGAACCATCGGTGGCACAATCTTCGAGACTATGTCAAGTGGTGGTACCGCCCAGACACTATCTCCTAGGCGACGATACCGCCCAATTTCAGTGCAGTAGCCAATGGTATCACTAGGACCCGAGAAACCCAAGATGAGACATTTTTTTACTCCAATTTTGAAGCCATTTGGGGTCTATAAATACATCAACTATTCTTGCATGGAGTAGCGTGAATTGAGCACAAAATTGAGTTGAAAAGGGGGGAAATAATACTTGAAAAAAAAGAGAAACTCTCTTAGGAATTAGGATCACTTCTTCCTAGTATTTATAAGTTTGTCTAAAGGGATAAGTGAGGTCTAAGAAAGGGGGGCTTGTAAGTGTTGTCTCCTAAACCCGTGAAAAGGAGAAATAGTGTAAAAGGGTAGTTGATCTTTGCCCATTGAAGGAAGATCTTTAGTGGATGCTGGTGGCTTTGACGGAAGAGGAATCAAGAGTGGATGTAGGTCACGATGATCGAACCATTATAAAACTCGGTTTGCATTTATATTTATACAATTTACCTTTACTGCAAATTGCCTTACTTGCTTTATATGAAATTACGCTTTCAAGTCAAGCACATTTTATATAGGTTTTTTATCGAAACAAAAATTTCTAGAACCGATGTCGTTTTTATCCGCTACACTAATTCACCTCCCCTCCCTCTTAGTGCTGACTCAATTCTAACAGTTGATATTAGAGCCACGTTTTTTTTATTTGGTTTAACAGTTAATCCTGTACAGTTAAAACCTACTTCGATCTAGACAATTATTACTAAGCTAATCAAATGTTATCTAGTATGTCATTGGTTCATCGATGCTTCGTCTGATTCTTCGGCGCATCGTCCTCTCTTGCAGCCTATTGTCCAATCGGCCAGTTGACCTCCGCCCATTGAAAGAAGATCGTTAGTGGATAGCGATGGCCTCGACAAAAGAGGAATCAGGGGTGGATGTAGGTCACGACGATCGAACCACTATAAAACTCAGTTTACATTTTTATTTGTGCAATTTACCTTTACTGCAAACTACCTTACTTGCTTTACTTTCTCATTACACTCTTCCGTATACTTTCAAGTCAAACACATTTCCGATACGATTTTTTATCGAAACGAAGATTTTTAGAACCGACGTCGTTTTTATCCGCTGCACTAATTCACCCCCCCCCTAGTGCCGACTCGATCCTAACAATTAGTATTAGAGCCACATTTTTCTCATTTGGTTTAACACCCAAGAGAAATGACTCTTTTCGGCTTTCAAGAGAGTCACTCTATCATTCGTGCTCCTATGTTCAATGGGACATACTACATATATTGGAAAACTCGAATGAGAGTTTTCTTAATTTCTATAGATTTCAATATATGGAATATCATTAAAAATTATTTTCAAAAGTCTTCTAATCCAATGAATGAATGGAATAATTTGAAGAAGAAAATTTTTTCCTTGAATGCTAGAGCTATTAATGCTCTATTTTGTGTCTTAGATAAAAATGAATTTAATCGTGTTTCTATTTATGAAACTGCTTTCGATATTTGGCACACTTTTGAAACCACGAAGGTACTAGTAAAGTAAAAGATTTTAAGATAAATATTTTAATACATGATTTTGAATTGTTTTGTATAAAAACAAGCAAAACCATTGGAGACATGTACACCCGTTTTACGGATGTCATCAATAGTTTAAAAGCACTTGGTAAAATTTTTTCGAATCTTGAACTTATTAATAAATTTTTATGGTTTCTTTCTAAAAATTGGGATTCAAAAGTAACGACAATATACAAATCAAAGAACTTGAACTATTTTCCGATTGAAGAATTTATTGGGTCTTTAATGACCTATGAAATGAGTTGTATGCCACAAAATGAACATAAGAACTACCTTCCAAAGAATAAGAAGGATTTGACACTTAAGACAAAAGAAGACCACTTGAGAGAAAACTTAAGTGAGGGTGATAATGATAATCATGATGATCTTGAACTCTTAACAATAAAATTTAAAAAGTTCATAAAATAAAAATCAAAAAATAAAAAAAATAAAAAGAAGAAGCTAACAAAGAACAACAAAGTATTCAAGATGGCTTAGGATGAAGTGAGTGCATCGGAAGACGAGGGGCAAACTGATGAAGATGAAGTGGTGAACTTCGCCTTAATGACTCTCAACAATGAGGTAAATAACTTAAACAAATCTCCTTTACCTTATTTTAAAATTCTTTGATGCTTTTCATGAGTTATTTCTAAATTAGTTGGTAAAAAAAAAAATCATGTTTCTCATTCTAGTGATTTTAAAATAATAATAATTAAAATTTTGAGCATGAAAATTGCATGTTAACTCCTAGCACTAAGTAAGAAAAGTTAGATTTACTTAAAAAAAAATGTATTACTATAACAAGCAAAATGATTTTGACTAAAAATGCTTCATATTTAATGAAATTATGCTTGATGATTTAATAATGCATAATGATGTAAGACATAATGAAAATGTTAAAAGGTTTGGTATCATACTTGATGATTTTATATTATGCATAAAGATTTGAAGTCTTGATGATTTTTGTGATGAATCTTGTCTTTGTCTTTCAAACATGATGCTTGGTTTTTACATAAAAATAAAAAAAATAAAAACTTGAGCATGTTTGTAAAAAATCAAATCACTTAAATTGAAACAACTAAAAAGAGGAAAGCATTTTTCTTGAAATTTTTTTTTCTATATCTTATTGATTTTTCAAAAAGAGATTAATGAATCTATTCTTGAACTATTAAAGTGATTTTGATGATTTTGATTTGAATGAGTTTTGTCCAAATCATGATCATAGTGATTGAAGATTTCATATGCATGAATTGAGATCATTTTCTCCTATGTTTCTTTTTATCATTTACTAAAGAAGAAAATTATCCAAATAAATCATGAATGTTCTTTTGATTAGAACATGAATGTTTTCGATAAATTAAGATTTTTCATATTTTGTTCTCCTATGATTCCTTTTGCTATTCACTAAAAAGGATACTTATCATAATAAATCATGATATGCTACTTGACATCTTGATAATTTATAACTTGAGCTTTGTTATGTATTATTCCCCTCTTCTTCTTTCTTATTTATAATGACAAAGGAGAGAAAGGAAATAACTAGCATTTCAAGAGATAGATAAACCTCTTTATTTCATTTTGAATCTCTTGAAAGTGAGTTTGTTGATTTGATAGATTGAATGAGTTGAAAATAATGATGAATGTTTTGAAAATAAATATTTGTATCATGTTTAATGATTTTACATTTTGAAATTATACATGATAAATTGAAGTAATAATAGTTTGGATGCACGAATCGACAATCTTTTTGTCACATGAACCATGATTCCTTCACTTGGTATTCTAATTTTTTTATGATTTATGATGAATTGAGATATTATGCATGAATCAAGCTCTCGTATGAATTTATCTACGTTGCCTTCATTGAACTTTCTGAAAAGTGATTTTGATGATGATTTTGGATTTATTTTCATATTATACTAATGAGATGATATATTCAACTAAATCATTTATCGTATTTATGACTTGTGATATATTCAACATGAAATATTTTTTCTGATGCACTCTTTTAAGATAATATTTATCAAATCATGATAAGTTGAGATTTTATTTATATGAATCAAGATATCTTATTTGATCTTTTATGATTCTATTCGTTATTTACTAAAAATGAGATTTGTCAAGATAAATCATTCACGAATTGATCTTTCATGTCATGATTTTCATATGACTCCTTTGTAATTATGATTTGTATATCTCATGATATAATTGAATCATTGATGAAAAAAAGGAGAGTTAATAAATCTATCTATCTTTTTTTATGAACCTCTTGAAAATGATTTTGATGATTTGACGATTTGAATTTGAACGAGTCTTATCTACAACATGATCTTGATTGTTTTTGAAATTATAACATAAGATTTTTTATGAATTAAGATCATTTACTATGATTCTTCTTTTCACTATTTGAGTCATACAAAAAGAATCATAATTTTTCTCTTAATTTTTTGATATTCATAATTTGAAATTTGGTTCATGACTCCCTTGTATTCATGAAGTTTATATCTCATCACCCAATTAATTTTTCTTGATATTCTTCGTATGATGATATGCAATTATGCATGAAATACTCATGATATTATGTTGATGTATACAAATGAGAAATTATGATCATGCATGGTAGGATATAATATAATTTGATCATGCATGTTATACCTTGATAATTTAAAATTATGCATATGATTTTCATGATTCTAAGTTTCTATCAATATAACATATTGATAAGGGGAGTTAAGGTTAACTCTGTTATCAATTGGTTGTCATCATCAAAAAGGGAGAGATTGTTGAATCTTGGATTTTGATGATGAAATCAATTGATGTGTTTATGATCTGATCTGTATTTTGAGTGACGTAGGAAGCTTTGATCAAGGAGAGAGAATTAAAGCAGGAAGTATCATGTTGGTCCGGAGTGGAACATGTCAGAAGATTAGACGTCGAGCCAAAGGATCGTTTGATGTATCAATAGAAGGCTTCGGGCCATGGGTTCAGACATCGGGCCAAGAAAAGCGAAAATTGCGACAAGGAAATTGGAGTTGCGTATGTAAACTGGCCGATTAGGCAATAGGCCGCAAGAGAGGACGATGCACCGAAGAATCGGACGAAATGCCAATGAATCAGTGACATGTCAGATAATATTTGATTCAGCTTTGTAATAATTATCTAGATCAAAGTAGGATTTAGGTGTAATTGGGTTGGAATTGGGCCAACTCAATTAGGGGCTAGTTGGGCCCAAGTTTGGGCTATGTTGGACTAAGTGAAAGGCCCAAATAGTGACCCAATAGATGGAACCATCGGTAGCATAGTCTCCGAGACTGTGTTAGGTAGTGGTACCATTAATCAGGCGGTGATACCGCCCAAACTCAGTCTCCAAGACTGTCATGCAATGTTATTGCTAGTCTGGGCGGTGGTACCGCCCAGACATTGTCTCCCAAGTAGTGGTACCGCCCATTGTCAATGCAGTAGGTGGTGGTACCACCCAGCACAAGCATTGGTACCGCCTAGGACCCGGGAAACCCAGAATGAGACATTTTTTTACTTCAATTTTGAAGCCATTTGGGATCTATAAATATCCTAGCTATTCCTGCATGGAGTAGCATGAATTGAGCACAAAATTGAGTTGGAAAAGGGGGAAAGAATACTTGAAAAAATTAAAAAACTCTCTTAGGATTTAAGATCACTTCTTCAAGTATTTGAAGTTTGTCTAAAGGGAGAAGTGTGGTCTAAGAAAGAGATGCTTGTAAGGATTGTCTCTTAAACTCGTGAAAAGGAGAAAGAGTGTAAAATGGTAGTTGATCTTTGCCCATTGAAGGAAGATCTTTAGTGGATGTTGGTGGCCTCGACGGAAAAGGAATCGGGAGTGGATGTATGATCGAACTACTATAAAACTCGATTTGCATTTCTATTTGTATAATTTACCTTTACTGTAAACTGGCTTACTTGCTTTACTTTCTCATTACACTCTTTCGTACGCTTTTCAAGCACATTTCTGATACGGTTTTTTATCAAAACGAAGATTTTTAGAATCGATGTTATTTTTATCCACTACACTAATTCACGCCCCCCCCCCTCTTAGTGCCAACTCAATCCTAACAATTCAGATATGAGATATATGTTAGAGCTCCTATCTTATTGGATATCCAATAAGACCCTGAATTATTAGATCCTATGGATAAGATCCAATAAGAGCTAATAAGAGATTATTGGGTAGAGACCCACTAATTTAAGAGGCTTGGGTAGTTGGATAGAGATCCAATACCCAATATGGCAGGATTTATTGGGGTTAAGTTGACAGGGGGCATCTATAAATAGGGGGGAACCAAAGACTCATAGGCTAGAGGTTCTTTTTGGCTACCTCATTCTATTCTCTTCTCTCCCTCTCTTCTTCATATTTCAGCCCCTATTTTGGGGCATGTGGATAGCAAGAAGGGGCAGCCTCCTTTTGATTGCGTGGTGCACGTGAGGAAGAGTTTTGGGCAGCGATTTGAAGAGTATCTTCGTATCCCCTACCATGTGGATCACCACTAGAGGAGGACAATTGACCTCCTTCATCCCCTTGCACAAATCTGTAGGTTTTCAGGAATATACGATACCTCTAGGTAATTCTCTTATGCGCAGTTTTTCGGTATCGTGAGTTTTTGTGCAACAACTTTTGCACAACGATAAAACCTTCTTTTCTGCGGGAATTTTAAGATTTTATTTTTTCTATTCTTCTACTGCTTATGTCATATCACCCTAGATTTTCCAATAGTATCTATAGTCTCTCATCTATCTAATATCCCAGAGATCGTATACCAGCCATGGTACTATTAGGTCGATATAGGCGGTGATACGCCGATGCTGATTTTGCTAGGTGCCGAATAGACAGAAAAAATACATCCAGAACATGTCAATTTTTAGGTCACACACTTGTCTCTTGGTCCTACAAGAAACAAAATTCGGTTGTACTATCCACAACTGAAGCCGAATATATTACGGTAAGTGCATGTTGTGCACAAGTTGTATGGATGAAAAATACATTAGAAGATTATAAAATTTTTCTTTAGAATATTCCTATAAAATATAATAATACAAGTGCAATATGTTTAACAATAAATCATATTCAACACTCTGGAATTAAACACATTGACATTAGGCATCACTTCATACGAGATCTTGTTAATAATCATGATGTAATATTAGATTTTATTGATATAAAACATCAATTGGCCGATATCTTTACAAAACCCTTAAATGAAGAATAATTTGATTTCATTAGAAAGAAATTAGGTATATTAAATTGTTCGAATGCATGAATTTGTTAATTTTCATTTTCGGACTTTCTTGATCACTCACTTGAATCATGATCTTATAGTGTGCGCAATGAGCCATATGCATTTTTCCATACGAGTTTTTATGATGCTTGCGTACAAATTTTATATGATAAATCATGAATGTACTATCTTCAATACGAATCCTTTTCTCTTATGATGCGAATTTTACATGCTAATGTAAATAAGGTTGTGTGATCCGCAACCTGCCCCTTATAAACACCAAGTTAGGGCCGGCGGTAGAACCGACCCCAACCCATTCTGCACTTCTCCAAACTACTCCAAATCTCTTGCTCTCCCTCTAGCTACTCCAAAATACCCATCTCCTATTAAATCAAGGATCAATCTCTGACATCCTTTTGGAGATCACTAGAAGGAAAAACTACTATGATAATCTTTACACCAAATTGATTCTTCTTTGTATTACTTGTATTACTTATTCTTGCTCCTTATTTGTCCTCATAATTATAGTCTCAATGAGTTTTAGAAGATCCTTTAGGGACAAAGGGAAGAGGAAATTGGATGAAAACTATGATTCCCTACTTTTCGATTCTCATCAACATGTCCTTAAATTTTCATCCATAGAATCTAGACATGTTCATAAGGGTAAATATGTTGATTTAGATGAATTAAGTGATTTGGAACATATTCAATAGTTTGCTAATCTAGACATTCTCCCAATCCTTCAAATGAGTGAACCTATCTACTTTAGACTTGTTAGGCTATTTTATAACAATTTATATGTAGATGAAAATGAAACGGTATCTACCTATCTCTTAGGACATAATATACTCATTACGGATAGCATAATTTGTAACATCATAAGAATTACGATAAATGAAAGATGGTGTTATTTTAGAGGACAATAGGATGAAGAATCAGTTGAGACTACTTACACTGATGCCTTAGGAACAATTTTTGGTAATCCTAACTTAACTATTCTTCCAAAAAGTTACGAACATATCATCATCAAAAAGGGGGAGATTGTTGAATCTCGAATTTTGATGATTAAATTAATTGGTAAATTATTTGATCTAATCCATGTGTTGAGATAAGTGTGCAAGATTAACTACGATAGCAGTAAGGCGTAAAGCAGATGATGGGCCGGAGTGACGATATACCGGGAGCTCGCTAAGAGTTCATTGTGAGATCACTGGAAGCACGCTGGAAGACTCGCTGATAACTTATCGGTAGATCGCCGAAAGCACGCCGGAAGACTAGCTAAGAGTTCGTTGGGAGTTTGCTGGAAGCATGCTGGAAGATTCGTCGAGAAGTTCACTGGAGGATTGCCGAAAGAGAAATCGACGTACCAGACTAATTTTTTGTTTTAATCGTATTTAGAATCATAAATTAAGTTAGGATTGTGAGGTGATCCCACTAACTTAATTAGAGGCCAATTGGGCCCTTAACAGGGCTGAATTGGGCTGGATTGAAACAACCTATTTAACACTTGAAATCATGGGCAGTGGTGGCACCGCCTGGTGACCCATACTCCCAGGTGGTCTGGGCGACGGTACCGCCAGTAGTTATTACCTACCAGCAGTGGTACCTCCCCTGTCAAGCGGTTGTACCGCTAGAGCTCGGTCTCCGAGCTTTGTTAGGCGATAGTATCACCCAGATTGAGTGGTGATACTCCCCAGTGTCAGACTACAAGCGGTAGTACCGCCCAATAATGGCGGTGATATTGCCAGTACCTTGGAAATCCGGGATGAGACACTTTTTGGCTCCATTTTTGAAGCCATTGTGGCTTATTAATACCCACCCTTTTCTACATGAAAGTGCACCTAAGTGTGATTATAATATTGAATCTTTGGGGTGTAAAGTGCTAAAGTTTTTCTTCTCTCTCTCTTAGCTTTGTAACCATTCAAGAAAGAGGAGTAAGGCTTGTAAGGGTTATCTCATAAACCCGACAAAAAGAGAAAGTGCTGTAAAAGGTTGTTGGTCTTCACTTATTGAAGAAAGGCTATTAGTGGACGCAAGTGACCTCGATGGAGGAGGAATCCGAAAGTGGATGTAGGTCTCATTGATCAAACCACTCTAAATTTTGGTTTGCTTTTCCTTTGTGCAATTTACTTTACTGCAAACCTCCTTGAGCTTCTCCTTACACTCATATGAAAGTTTTAAGCTCAACATCTTTCCAAAATGATTTGAATCGAGATAAATATTTTACGAAATCAAAGAATTTTCCGCTGCACTAATTCCCCCCCCCCTCCTCTTAGTGCCACTCTTGATCCTAACAAGGGCCTCTGTAAATAGGAAGGAACCAAAGGGCCATAGTCTAGGCCTTTTTGGCTGCCACCTCTTATTCTCCTCTCCCCTTCTCCTCCTTAGCCAATTGCCCCTATGTGGGGTGTGTGGAGATTTGGACAACGATTCGAGAAACATCTTCATAGCCCCTACCATGTGGATCACCGCTAGAGATGATAATAGTTGACCTTCTTCATCCTTTTCCACAGATTATTAGATTTTAGGGATATATGATCTTCCTAGATAACACAACTATTTCACATGTGATTTTCAATTTTATAAGTTTTTGCGTACCAATCTTTGAACAACGATGAAACAATTTTACGAAAATCTAGGATTTTTATTTCTGTTATTCCGCTGCGCATGTGATGTCACCCTCTAGATTTTCCTACATGGGTAGCATGAAGGGTCAGCCCCTTCTTGATCTCGTGGTGCATGTGAAGGGGAGGTTAGTGTAACGATTTGAGGATTGTGTTCGTAGGCCCTACCGTGTGTATCACCGCTAGAGAGGAGGACAATTAACCTCCTTTATCCTCTCCCATAGATTTGTAGGATTTTAGGGATACTTCCGCTAACCTTCAGATATATATATTAATCAATAGTATTTTTTTTAATCCAATGGAAGTAATGGTTTCATGAAACATTATATACCATTGTCTGAAATCTTATTTAAGGTCATAAATAAATATCCTAAGTTTGCAAGCCCAACTTTTCTTTTCATTTTCTATGAATCCTTTAGGTTGGTATATATATTTTTTCTTATTTTGGTCCCCATTTAGAAATACTAATTTCACATCCATCTAATGTAACTCAAGATCATAATGATGTTGAATCTCGGATTTTGATGATAAAATCAATTGATAGATTAATTGATATAATCCATATTATTGAGTTAAGTGTGCAAGATTAATTACGATAATCAGAAAACATAAAGCAAGAATACTTGAGTTGAGTTCGATGGACATTTAAGAGTCCGAAGAATCATCGGAGATGCTGCCGGAACCAACCGAGAAGAAATTGGGAACCTGTCGGAATTTTCGGAAGTTTGCCGAAGAGATCGTCGGAGGTTCACGGAGATCACCAAGAAGGCTCGGCTACTCGTTGAAGTCGTCACAAGATCGGGAGCTTGCTGGGAGTCCGTCGGAAGAAATCCGAAGGCATATCGGAAGTCCGCCGGAAGTTCGTCGGAAAGCTCGCCGGAACAAGACTCCAAGTTCGCGGTTGAAAACTTGCTTGGGATGTTTTTAGTTATGTAGCTCATATGTAATTAGGATTAGGATTAAAAGATAATCCTATATCCTGGTTAGGGGCCAACTAGGCCCAAAATTAGACTTGGTTTGGGCTAAATTTGAAGCCCAACCAGTGAACCGAAGGGTCTGGCGGTGGCACCGCCCAGCACCCGAGAGCTGGGCGGTGGCACCGCCAGCATCGGGAACCAAAGAGAATTCAAATTTTGGAGCCCAAATTTGAATCCTCTTGAGGCCTATAAATACCCCTCAAATCTCAACTGAGATAACAACTTTTTGAGAAGCAATTGATTGAGAGAAAGGTCTTAGAAAAGTCTTAGCTAGTCTTGTTTTCAATTTGCTAGTGTTCACCTCCTTCTTTCTTGCTAAAAATTTGTAAGAGTGTGAACCGCTTGTAAAAAGTTGTAAGAGGGGTATTTGCCCTTCCTCTTCAAAAGATTTGCTAGTGGAAGGTGGGAGCCTCATCGAAGAGGGCCTCGCAAATGGATGTAAGTCATTTGACCGAACCACTTTAAAATCGGCGTGATCTCTGGTTTGCATTTCATTATTGCTATTTACATTACTGCAAACCTTCTTACGTGCTTTATTTCCTCGTTACCTTTGCTGCACAACTTTACGAATACACTTTCAAGTTAAGCACTTCCGAGTTCGATTTTTATCGTACGAAAGATTTGTCAAAACCCACGTTTTAATCCGCTGCACTAATTCACCCCCCCCCCCTCTTAGTGCCGCTCTGATCCTAACAATTGGTATCAGAGCTAGGCTCACTCTCATATTTGGTTTGATACCCAAGAGAGATGGCTTACTCCGGCATGCATGAGG
This sequence comes from Musa acuminata AAA Group, assembly GCF_036884655.1. Taxonomy (NCBI): domain Eukaryota; kingdom Viridiplantae; phylum Streptophyta; class Magnoliopsida; order Zingiberales; family Musaceae; genus Musa; species Musa acuminata. The sequence goes on along the minus strand of NC_088342.1, from coordinate 37,590,148 downwards.
GTCATTCTATCACACGTCCACCCATGTTTAATGGGTCAGATTATACTTATTGGAAGACTCATATGAGGATCTTCCTCATTTCCATGGATTTCGAGCTTTGGACTATTGTTGAAAACGGATTTCAAAAATCTTCTCTTCCGATGAGCGAATGGAATGAATCGGAGAAGAAGATTTTTGCTTTAAACGCAAAGGCTATGAATGCCTTGTTTTCTGCACTAGACAAAAATGAATTTAATCGTGTTTCAATTTCTGATTCGGCTTTTGATATTTGGAGAACTCTTGAGGTCACTCATGAAGGCACTAGCCGAGTGAAAGAGTCTAAAATCAACATCCTTGTGCACTCTTACGAACTTTTCCGAATGAAACCAAGTGAGTCCATCGGAGACATATACACCCGGTTCACGGATGTCATCAATGGACTCAAAGCTCTTGGTAAAGATTTTACTAACTTTGAACTAGTAACTAAAATCTTAAGATCCCTCCCTAAAAGTTGGGATCCAAAAGTTACGGCCATTCAAGAGGCCAAAGACCTTAAAACATTCCCTCTTGAAGAACTTATTGGGTCTCTAATGACCTATGAAATGACATGTCAAGCTCATGACGAGCTCGAGAACCCCCTTCCAAAGAACAGGAAGGATATGGCACTCACATCACAAGAAGATCACTTGAAAGGAACATCAAGTGATGAGGCAAGTGACAATGACATTGCACTTTTGACTCAAAAATTTAAAAAATATTTAAGAAAGAACAAATTTAAAAATAATACAAAAAATAAATTTGAACACAAGAAGGACCAAGTGATTTGCTATGAGTGCAAAAAATCGGGACATTGCAAGAACGATTGTCCTCAAGCCAAAAAGAGAACATCAAAGAAGAAGGCGCTCAAGGCAACGTGGGATGATTCAAGCGCGTCCGAAGAAGAGGAGTCCAACATCGAGCAAGTTGCTCATTACGCCCTAATGGCCATCGGAGAAGAGGTAACGGATTTAATTGATGCAGATTTACCTTATCATGAATTATTAAATGCCTTCCATAAGTTATTTGATGAATGTAAGACAATTAGTAGAAAATACAAATTGCTAAAAAAGGAGCATGATAGTCTCACTTGTAATGTCGATAAATTAAAGACTAAATATCATGATAGTTTAGCTCCATGTATAAAATGCCATGATTTAGAAACTCTTCAAAAGGAGAACTTGCTACTTAAGGACACCTTGAAGAAATTCAAGGTTGGTAGCAAATCTTTGAACATGATCCTTACAAATAAGGGTCACGTTCCTAAAAGAAGTGGAATCGGATTTGTGAGAAGTCCTCACCAAAATCCAACCACCTTCATTAGAGGCCCTATCTTACATGTTCGGCACCAAAGCAATTGCAACTTTTGTTGCAAATATGGACATAAAACTTATAAATGTTCATTCAAGAAAATTAGTTCGAACAAACTAATTTGGGTTCCTAAAGGAACCATGATCAATTCAATGCAATATGATGAATAAGTTAAATCAGTTTTTAAGGCACCCAAAAGAAAATGGGTACCTAAAAATAATCCCTTCTTGTAGAAACATACACCATCACAAGCTAGGAGCAAGAGATGGTATCTAGATAGTGGATGCTCAAGACATATGACTGGAGATCCATCTCATTTCTCTATGCTCACTAGCAAAGAAGAAGGGTATGTCACCTTCGGAGACAACAACCAAGGCAAAATCATTGGCAAGGGAATCATAGGTAACAAATTAAATTTTTCTATTGATGATGTCTTACTAGTTGATGGATTGAAACATAATCTCTTGAGTGTTAGTCAATTATGCGATAAAGGTTATATCGTTAGATTTGAATCAAATGTGTGTATTATTGAAAAACCAAACCATAACATAACTATGATTGCATTAAAACAAAATAATGTCTACACCATCAACCTTGATGAACTGAGTAATGAAATGTGCTTCTCCGCTTTAAATGATGATGCTTGGCTTTGGCATAGGAGACTAGGCCATGCAAGCATGAAACTAATATCTAAGATCTTATCTAGAGAATTAGTGCGAGGAATTCTAAATATAAAGTTTATTAAGGAGAAAGTATGCGATGCATGTCAACTAGGTAAACAAATAAAAACTAGTTTCAAACCAAAAACTCAAATTAGCACCACTAGACCATTGCAATTGATTCATTTGGACTTATTTGGACCAATTGACACGACGAGTCTAGGAGGAAGCAAATATGCGTTTGTAATTGTGGATGACTATACTAGATACACTTGGACATATTTCTTAGCTCACAAAAGTAATTGTTTCAAGTGTTTCTCTAAATTTTGTAAACTCACTCAAAACGAAAAAGGTTTCATGATTTCATCAATTCAGAGTGATCACGGTGGCGAATTTCAAAACCATGACTTTCAAAATTTTTGTGAAGTTAATGGATACAATCACAACTTCTCCACTCCGAGGAATCCCCAACAAAATGGAGTAGTTGAAAGAAAAAATAGAAACCTACAAGAAATGGCAAGAACGATGTTAAATGAACATAGTCTACCCAAGTATTTTTGGGCCGAAGCCGTAAATACGACTTGCTACATCATGAATAGGGTCCTAATAAGACCATCCCTATCAAAAACTCCCAATGAATTATGGAATAAAAAAAAAACCAAATATTTCCTATTTTAGAGTTTTCGATTGTAAATGCTTTATTTTGAATGAAAGGGATGCCTTAGGAAAATTTGATGCTAAATCCAATGAAGGCATCTTTCTTGGTTACTCTTTCGTTTCTAAGGTTTTTCGGGTTTTTAACAAAAGAACCTTAGTAATAGAAGAGTCTATTCATGTAGTTTTTAATGAAATTTCTAATTTAAAGAAAAATGATTTTGATGATGATCTTGGTTTTGATAATTTGAATTTAAATAAACCCCCTCCTCAAAATAGCAACTTGGATGTACCTTCTTCCGAAATTACCTTACCCAAGGAATGGAAGTATATAGATGCTCATCCAAAGGAGCTAATTATAGGAGATACATCAAAAGGGGTTCAAACTCGTTCCTCTTTCAAGAATTTTATGCTAACGCCGCCTTCCTTTCTCAAATCGAACCTAAATGCATTGACGAGGCCATAAAAGATGATTTTTGGGTTATTGCAATGCAAGAGGAATTGAATCAATTTGAGAGGAATAAGGTATGGAAGCTTGTTCCTAGACCTAGTGACCATTTAGTCATTGGTACTAAATGGGTCTTTAGAAACAAGCAAGACGAAAATGGTATCGTGGTTAGAAACAAGGCTAGATTAGTGGCCAAAGGTTTTAACCAAGAAGAAGGTATCGATTACGAAGAAACCTTCACTCCCGTGGCTCGATTAGAAGCCATAAGGATGCTCCTTACCTATGCTAGTAGTAATAACTTTAAACTATTTCAAATGGACGTCAAAAGTGCCTTCTTAAATGGTTTTATTTCGGAAGAAGTATATGTTGAACAACCTCCCGGATTTGAAAATTCTCTTCTTCCTAATCATGTATTCAAATTGACTAAGGCTCTCTATGGCTTGAAACAAGCTCCTAGAGCTTGGTATGAAAGGCTTAGTTCCTTTCTTATTTTAAATAATTTTACCAAAGGCAAGGTTGATACTACATTGTTTATCAAACATTTTGAAAATAATTTTTTTATTGTACAAATTTATGTTGACGATATTATTTTTGGCTCTTCGGATGAATCACTATGTGAATCATTTGCCAAATGTATGAGTTATAAATTTGAAATGAGTTTAATGGGTGAATTAACTTTCTTTTTAGGATTACAAATCAAACAACTTAGTGATGATATATTTCTTAACCAATCTAAATATACATTAGAATTGTTAAAATGGTTTAACATGGATAATTCGAAAGCAATAAAAACCCATATGAGTACTTCGACTAAGTTAGATATGGATGAAAATAGTAAAAATTTCGATCAAAAAACATATAGGGGAATGATAGGTAGTCTACTCTACCTCACCGCGACTAGACCGGATATTATGTTTAGTGTAGGACTTTACGCTATGTTTCAATCTAATCCTAAATTATCTCATCTTAAGAGTGTTAAAAGAATATTTAGGTATCTTAAAGGAACTCCAAATTTAGGATTGTGGTATCCAAAATCTGAAAAATTCGATTTAATAGTTTATGCAGATGCCGATTTTGGCGGATGCAGGATAGATAGAAAAAGTACATCCGGAACATGCCAATTTTTAGGACATGCACTTGTTTCTTGGACTTCCAAGAAACAAAATTCAGTTGCACTATCTACGGCGGAAGCCGAATACATTGCTGCAAGTGCATGCTGTGCACAAGTTGTTTGGATAAAAAATACATTAGAAAACTATGGAATTCACTTCAAAAATGTTCCCATAAAATGTGATAATACTAGTGCCATATGTCTTACTAAAAATTCAATTCAGCACTCTAGAACTAAGCACATCGACGTTAGGCATCATTTCATATGCGATCATGTCCTTAACAATAATGTTGTTCTAGAATTCATTGACACAAAGCATCAATTAGTAGATATATTTACAAAAGCTTTGAATGAAGACCAATTTGAATTCATTAGAAGGGAATTAGGTATGTTAAATTGTCCCTAAGAATAAACTTGTTTGAATAGATTTTCCGTAAAGTTTTTCATCCTCTCTCCATTCCTCGGTGAATTTGATCCTTCTCTTTCGATTCTGAATGACATGTTAAATTACCTTATCCTATCTTGAGTCAAACACCGCTCCCATCTGATCAAGATTAATGATTTTATGATATTTTGTGAATCTCGAAATTGATTTTGATGGCTTGATTATGAGTTTCAAGTTGACGATTTGAATTTGAATGAATTTGAATGAGTTTGTATTCGAATTATGATCTTGACTTATTGGAGTTACTACTTGAAATTTTTTAATCACAATCTCTTCTTTGTACACCTATAATTTTTGTTATTTATAGAAAGAAGAGATTTGATAAAATGGATGAATGTTGAATTTTTCTTTAAGATGAACTCTGCGTAAATATTTTAGCATACTTAATTTTGAATGATGAATTTTTGTATGATCAATGCTGAATTCCTGATGTTATAATCACAAATTATGTGCTTCAAGTCTCATTCCCTTTTTGTTGATGACAAAGGAGGAGAAGTGATGACTAAGTGATGACAAAGTGATGACTTATGCGCATCGATAACATGACTTATATGAATTACAAGAGCTTGTATAATACAAATATCTCATATGCCTTGCAAAATCTTTGAAAATATCGCAAGATTGATTGATCATATTGAAAGCATGCCTTACATCTATATCATGAAATTCATGTTGAAAATCTTTATCTCCTGTCGTAGTAAAAATTGCCCTTATCATTTGACTTGAAAATGATTTTCATCGAAGTTTTGTATTTACTATTGCTTAATGAGAATAACGATAAGTTCTACAGTTAGAACTTATCGGTTTATGCTTGAATTCAATGGGATGGAATTCAAATGTTTTTATCTTCTCATAATATGGCATATAGATAGGGGGAGTTACGTTTAACTCCGTCATCAATTGATTGTCATCATAAAAAAGGGGGAGATTGTTGAATCTCGGATTTTGATGATAAAATCAATTGATGGGTTAATTGATCTAATCCATATTATTGAGTTAAGTGTGTAGGATTAATTACGATAACCAGAAAACATAAAGCAAGAATACCGGAGTCGAGTGCGATGGACGTTTAAGAGTCCGAAGAATCGTCGGAGATGTTGCCGGAACCAACCGAGAAGAAATCAGGAACCTGTCGAAATTTTTGAAAGTTCGCCGAAGAGATCGTCACAGGTTCGCGGAGATCACCGAGAAGGCTCGGCTACTCATTGAAGTCGTCACAAGATCGGGAGCTTGCTGGGAGTCCGTCGGAAGAAATCCGAAGGCATATCGGAAGTCCGCCGGAAGTTCGTCGGAAAGCTCGTCGGAACAAGACTCCAAGTTCGCAGTTAAAAACTTGCTTGGGATGTTTTTAGTTATGTAGCTCATATGTAATTAGGATTAGGATTAAAAGATAATCCTATATCCTGGTTAGGGGCCAACTGAGCCCAAAATTAGACTTGGTTTGGGCTAAATTTGAAGCCCAACTAGTGAACCGAAAGGTTTGGCGGTGGCACCGCCCAGCACCCGAGAGCTGGGCAGTGGCACCGCTTGGCTGGGTGGTGGCACCGCCAATCCACTGTCAGTGTCAGACACTGACAGGCGGTGGCACCGCCACTGACAGGCGGTGGCACCGCCAGCATCGGGAACCAAAGAGAATTCAAATTTTGGAGCCCAAATTTGAATCCTCTTGAGGCCTATAAATACCCCTCAAATCTCAACTGAGATAACAACTTTTTGAGAAGCAATTGATTGAGAGAAATGTCTTAGAAAAGTCTTAGCTAGTCTTGTTTTCAATTTGCTAGAGTGTTCACCTCCTTCTTTCTTGCTGAAAATTTGTAAGAGTGTGAACCGCTTGTAAAAAGTTGTAAGAGGGGTATTTGCCCTTCCCCTTCAAGAGATTTGCTAGTGGAAGGTGGGAGCCTCATCGAAGAGGGCCTCGCAAGTGGATGTTGGTCATTTGACCGAACCACTTTAAAATCGGCATGATCTATGGTTTGCATTTCATTATTGCTATTTACATTACTGCAAACCTTCTTACGTGCTTTATTTCCTCATTACCTTTGCTGCACAACTTTACGAATACGCTTTCAAGTTAAGCACTTCCGAGTTCGATTTTTATCGTACGAAAGATTTGTCAAACCCACGTTTTAATCCGCTGCACTAATTCACCCCCCCCCCCCCCCCCCCCCCTCTTAGTGCCGCTCCAATCCTAACAAATGAGATACTAACGCCATGACGATCCTCTATAGGGAAATCCTCAACGAGTCTTTTTTAGAAATCGGAGCAAAGGTCTCATTGTAGTTGATACCTTCTTTTTGACAAAAACTTTTGGCCACAAGTTTGGCTTTATATTATTCGATATTACTTGTCGAGTCGTGTTATGTCTTAAAGACTCATTTACAACCAACTTTTTTATAGTTATTAGGTAATTCAATGAGTTCCCAAACACCATTTTGGTCCATCAATTTTAACTCTTCTTTTATGGCATTAAATCACTTTTTAGAATCGTTACTTTTTATGGCTTGTTAAAATAATAATTGGTCCTTTTTTATCCTTATGTCATGTCTCTTTTTCCACATAATCTAATTCTTATAGATATACTATATAATCATCAGAAATGACGTCTCTTTTTTCCTTTGAGATATTAAAACTATCGGTTGTGGTTGTTATACAAGATCATAAGTGGCAACATCAACATCATGTGAGAGTTTATCAATATTATTTTGTTATTCACCCTCATTAATTCTCTTAGTAATTTGATGAACAATAATCTCTCGAATAGGAGATGATAAAGGAGAATTAACTTGTATCTCATTAATATCAAAATTGATTCTTCAAGATTTTTCACTCCCATTGAGTTTATCATTTTCTAGGAATCTTGCATTATCATATTCTAATATCCTCATACTATGATTAGGATAATAAAATCTGTATCTCTTAGATTTTTCTAGATAGCCAATAAAATATCTAAAAAATAGTTCTTGAGTCCAATTTATTTTCATGTAGATTGAAGACTTTTATCTCTGTAGGACATACCCAAATATATAGATATCTTATATTAGGTTTCTTATCAGTCCACAACTTAAATGGAGTTAATGAAACTGACTTACTAAGAATCTTGTTTAAGATATATATAGTTGTCTTAAGAGCTTCACCCCATATTGTGCATAAGAGTATGATTTTATCTTTTAACAATATCATTCTACTGTGGCACATCTGGTAATGCATATTGAGTATAAATACCCCATTTTTCTAGGATTATAGCAAAATGATCAATATTCTGATCGGATTCATCATATCTATCATAAAATTTACTACCCCTGTTAGATTTGATAATTTTAACTTTTTATCTAATTATCTCTTAACCTCATTTATGTATATTTCAAGAGTGTCAACAACTTGAGACCTTACATATATTAGATATACATAGCCATATTTGGATGGGTCATCTATAAATATGATAAAATATCTTTCTCTAATAAAATAAGGAATATATAGTAGTCCATAGATATCAGTATAAACAATCTCAAGGAGTTCTTTACTTCTTGTGGCATTTTTTTATATGCTTAGTTTGATTTCTCTTAATGTAATATATGCAAACATTAAAATAATTAAAGTTTAAATCTTCCATAATATTATCCTTCACTAATCTTTTAATTTTTTGTTGTAGATTTACTTAGATCATCTATACTATAATATAGAAGATCTTTCATTATTGAAACTATAATTCAATCCAACATTTAATTATAGGGTCAATAGTGTCTCTACAAACTCAAGATTCAAATTAATTTTGTACAAGCCATCACATGGAATTCCAGAACTAATTTTTATTGAATTATAAAATATACTGAGTTTATTGTCATAAAAAGAAAGATAATATCCTAACTCATCAATTCTAGATAGAGAAACCAAGTTTCTAGAAATAGTAGAAATATAATATATGTTAGCAAAATCTATTAGATGACCTATCTCTAGGTGTAGGCGATAAGTTCCTACTAATATCACTTTCACTTTGAGATGATTTCCCATAATAATGAATCTTTCATGTTCTTTTAGTTTCCAAGTTGAAAGAAATCCTTGCATGTTATTGGTGACATGAGTTGAAGCACTAGAATCAATCCACCAAGTACTAGAAGGAACTTTTGTAATGTTTGATTCGAGATATACAAATGTCGAGTTTATACCTTTCTTTTCAAACCAAGTTTTATGTTTAATACAATCCTTCTTCATATATCATTTCTTACCACAAAAGAAGTGTTTTACTGTGAAAGCTTTCTTTTAATTAGTTTGTTTAATATTTTCAGACCCGATAAATTTCTCTAATGGATGACGCTTCAACTTTCTTTTCTTGTTACTAACTCCTTGAATAGTAATTATAACATTATAAGTGTTAGGATCGTTTTGACACTAGGGGGTTGAAATAGTGCTTTCGAAAAATCTTGTTGAATCGAAATCTCGTTCCATAAAAGTCGTATCAAAAAGATGAGTTTAACTTGAGAACATTCATAAAGTAGTGAGCAAGTAAATTAGTTTGCAATATGAATGAAAAGCATAAAGTAAATGCAAACCGAGTTTAGAGTGGTTCGATCATCGTGACCTACGTTCAGTCCTGATTCCTCTTCACTCAAGGCCACCGGCTTCTACTACCGATCTTCTTTCAATGGGCGAAGATCAACTACCCTTATTACTTTTTCTTCTTTTCATAGGCTCAGGAGAGAATCTTTATACCCCTCTTTTACAAGTATTCCCTCACACATCTTCCTTACGACTATCTCTAAGCTCTATGAGGAGGGACTCTAAACTTTAAAAGAGTTTACAACCTTAGAATCACAGAGTTTTTATTCTACTTTCTTGTTGTATCATGCAGGAAAGATTGGGGTATTTATAGGCCCCAAGTGGATTCAAATTTGGAGCCAAAACAGTCTCATCCCGAGTTTTTGAGGTATTGATGATACCATCGCCAGTACTGAGCAGTACCACCACCTGCCAAACTAACAACTAGTAGTACTATCACTTGTTAGTATGATATTGGGCAATACCACTGCCCAGTCTGACACTAACACTGGGTGGTACCATCACTCAGTCTAGTAGTAGTACCGCATGACATAGTTTGGAAGATTGTGTCTAGACAGTACCATCACCTAACATAGTTTGGGAGATTGTTTGGGCGGTACCACCGCTAGACCTTGCTATAGGTCACTAAATGAGCCAAATAGCAAGCTCAATTCAGCCCTGATTCAGGCCCAATTGGTCCCTGATCAAGTTGGCATGGTTACACCCAAAACCAACTCAATTAGACCTAACTAACTCGATCTAGACACATACGATTACAAGAATGAATCTTATATTGACCGACATATCATCCTCTCTTTTGGCATATTACCCAATTGGCATGTTGACTCCCGCAACTTCCGATCTCCTTAACACAATGTCCGATCATTCGACCCGATGCCCGAACTCATGGCATGAAATCCTTCTAACCCAACGTCTGATTCTTTTTGCTTTAATCGAATTGTCTTTCCTTGATTGAGGTTAGTCCTGCATTACTCAAACGCATATTAGATCATAATTTCATGAATTGATTTTATCATCAAAATCCGAGATTTAATAATCTCCCCCAATTTGATGATGATAACCAATTGATGACAGAGTTTAAACTAAACTCCCCTATCAATATGTCATATTGAAAGAAAATTTAAATTTCATAAAATGATAACCGTTTAATTACAGAAAATGATAACCGTTGACTTTCACATTATTGCATGCATAATAAAATCATGACTATAGCATGCATCATTCCGAATCATAAATATTTCAAATTATCATTGTATCAAAATATCAATGTATATTACATCCTACCATGTATGATCATCATAATTTCTCATTGTATGCATCATCATAATATCATGAGTATTTCATGCATAATTTAATATCATCATCATCATAACTTCTCCCCCTCTGTCATCAATAAAAAGGACAAAAGTGCAACTAGCAAATTTTTGATGCATGTAAGCTAGTAAGGTAGCTGGTTTTGAGATGTGTAAATTAGCAATTTTTTCTTTTCTTGAGATGTGCAAGATAGCAAGTTTTTGCTTCTCTTGAGATGTGCAAGATACCAATTTTTTTCTTTTCTTGAGATGTGCAAGATAGCAAGTTTTTGCTTCTCTTGAGATGAACAAGATAGCAAATTTTGCTTCTTCTTAAAATGTGTAAGCTAGCAAACTTTGCTTCTTTTTGAGATGTGCAAGCAAGCAAGTTTTTTAGTTTTGCATCTCTTGAGATGCAAGATAATAATTTTTACTTCTTCTTGAAATGTGCAAGCTAGCAAACTTTGCTTCTCTTTTGAGATGTGCAAGCTAGCATATTTTTTCTTCTCTTTGAAATATGCAAGCTAGCAAGACTTACTCCCTCTTTGTCATTGTAAAAAAGAAGGGAAGAATACAATGTTGTAATTTTTTTTCCTTTACATTAATTTTCAAATCATGACAAATGAGATATCAAGAAAAATTTATATCAATATTACAATCATAAAAAATGAAAGATCAAGTCATGAATACCGAAAAACCATGAATCATTTTTGACATATCTCCTCTTTTGTAAATAAAAGGAATGATAGGAAATGATCTTGATTAAAAAAAAAAAAAAACTCAAGTCATAAAAATCGAGAAATCAAGACCATGATCCAAAAAATGTATAAGAAAAATTTATGCACATGCCTAAGTTTAACATTCAAGCTAGCAATTTTTGCTTCTCTTTTACAATATGTAAACTAACAATTTTTCTCTCCCCCTTTTGACATCAAAAAGAAGGAATGAGTACAATAATACAATTTGTTCTTTTACATCAATGTTTAAATCATAATATAAGATATACAAACATAAATACAAATGAATTATATGAAAATCATGATATGAAAGATGTTAATATGAAAGATCAAGTCATGAATACTAAAGATATGATTCATTTTGACAAGTCTCCTTTTTAGTAAATAACAAAAAGAAATCTTAGGAGATCAAAGATATTGATTCATGAAAAAAATCTCAAAGTCATCTTCTTCTTCTTAGGTCAAGAGATTCATAAAATAGATTCATCACTAAGAATTACTTGTTGAAAAATCGAAAAGCTTTAAAGATATTTTCAAGAAAAATGTATTCTCCCCTTTTGGTTTCAATTTAAGTGATTGATTTCATACAAACATGCCCAAGTTTTTTTATGTCAAAACTATGTATCATTGCTTAAAAACTGAAAAACAAATCATGACAATCATCAAGATAAACATTTAGGCATTCATATAATTATTCTTATTTGGTATGCAAGCATTAGATTTAAATTTAATTTTATATCTCTTGTTACACAAATGCTTAATGAGTTATGTCTACTAATAAAACATCTTCAATCAAAGGTTTGATTTGTTATAAATAATTATAATTCTAATGATTTTTTCCTTTGTTATTTTAGCTAATGAGCTTTGAAAAGTGTGTTAGATCTCTGAACATGAGCCTTGAGCATCCACTATCAAAATATCATCTTTTGCTTCTAGCTTTCAATTATAGACATATTACAAGAAAGATAGGTTTGTTCTAAGTTCTCATTTAACTTCGGGTCACTCATGGTTAGATCTATCTATCTTGTCTTTTGGCATTAAGTCATTCATGGTTCCTTTAGGAACCCAAACTAATTTATATGAGCCATACTTTTTAAATAGAAATTTATATGTAAAATAACTATGTCTACCACAAAAATTATACTTAACCTTAGGGATAATATGCAATGTGGGTCCTTTAATAAATAAAGTCAGTTTTTGTTGAGCGTTGCTACTCACAAAACCGATTTCTACTTTTCTATATAAATAACCCTTATTGGCAAGAATCATGTTTAATGATTTTCTACCAATTTTAAATTTTTTTAATATTTATTTAAGTAATACATTTTCATTTTTAACTAACTCTAACTCTTCACATTTAGTTCAATGAGTTAACATGCAATTATCATGCTCATTTTTTAATTTTTTAAAATTACTAGAGAGAAAGGTATGATATTTTTTAATATTTTATAATTTTTACCAACTAATTTAAATTCATCAAATAAATCATTGAAAGCATCAAGTAATTTATTGTGAAGTAAAGGAGTCTCATTTGAGTCACTTACCTCTTCGGATATACTCGATTTGTCCCAAGTCATCTTGAGTGTTTTCTTCTTCTTTGGCAGCTTCTTATTTTTAAGTTCGTTTTTGTTCTTAGTTTCATGTTTTATGAATTTTCTTGTCAAAAGTTCTATGTCATATCACTTGAGCTTTCGCTCGAGTAGTCTTCTTTTATTCTAAGTGTCAAATCGTTCTTGTTTTTTGGAAGGTTATTCTTATGTTTGTCATATGTAATATATATCATTTTATGGGTCATTCAAGATCTGATAAGTTCTTTAAGAGAAAAATTGATCAAGTCATTTGCTTCTTGTATTGACGTTACTTTTGAATCCCAATTTTTAGGAAGAGAACATAAAATTAAAATTTTATTAACAAGTTCAAGATTTAAAAATTTTTTACCAAGTGCTTTCAAACCATTGATGACATCCATAAAACGGGTGTACATGTCTCTAATGGTTTCGCTTGGCTTCGAAATAATTCAAAGCTATACATCAAAAGATTGATTTTAGATTCTTTAACTATATTCATGCTTTCGTGAGTTAGTTCTAGTGTATGCCAAATCTCATATGCAGTTTCGTATAGAGAAATATGATTAAACTCATTTTTGTCTAAAGCCCAAAACAAAGTGTTCATCACTTTAGCATTCAAAGAAAAAGTCTTCTTCTCCAAATTATTTCATTTATTCATTGGTTTAGAAGACTTTTGAAAATCATTTTCAATGATATTTCATAAATTAAAATCCATAGAAAATAAGAAAACTCTCATTCGTGTTTTTCAATACGTGTAGTTTGTCCCATTGAATATAGGAGGACGAATAATAGAGTGACCCTCTATATTACCGGTAAAAGCCATTCTCTTGGGTGTTAAACCAAACAAGAAAAACTTGGCTCTAATCTAACTGTTATGACCGTTTCGGCACTGCGAGGGGGGGAAGGAGAGTGAATTAATTGTTAGGAATGAGTCGGCACTAAGACGAGGGGGGGTGAATTAGTGCAGTAGAGAAAAACGTCAATTTCAAAAATTTTGTTTCGTATGATAAAACCGATCTCGGAAAGATATTAAACTTCAAAGTGTTCGTAAGAGTGTAATGAGAAAGTAAAGCAAATAAGGAGGTTTGTAGTAAGGTAAATTGCACAAAAGAAAAGCAAACCAGATTTTTATAGTGGTTCGGTCGTCGTGACCTACATCCACTCCACCGATTTCTCTTCCGTCGAGGCCATCGGTATCCACTATTAGTCTTCCTTCAATAGGCGAAGACCAATCACCTTTTACAGCTCTTCTCATTTTACCGGGTTTAGGAGATAATCCTTACACCCCCACTTACTCATCTCTCAAACTATTCTAACACTTAGAAGAAGGAGAAGAGTTCACACAAGATTACAGCAGTGTTTCTTTCTTTTTTCACTCTCAATACTTGTGTAGTTTAACCAGGGATGAGAGGGGTATTTATAGGCCTTAAGTTGATTCAAAATTTGAGCCTAAAAATATCTCATCCCTGGTTTTCGGGGTCCTAGCGGTACCACGGCTTGTGTTGGGCGGTACCACCACCTATAGCACCGACATTGGGCAGTACCACCGCCCAGTCTATCGGTACCACCGCTTGACACCCTACACTGGGTGGTACCACCTCCTAAATTAGTGGTACCACCGCCTGACAACATCTCAGAGACTATGTTTAGGAAGTACCATCGCCCAGACCGACAGTACCACTACCTGACAAAGTCTCAGAGACTATGCCACGATGCTGCCACCTATTAGGTCACTATTTGGACCTTTCATTGGGCCCAACACAATCCATATATGTGCCTAATTGGCCCCTAATTGGGTTGGCCCAATTCCAATCCTAATTATGTACTAACTACGAAATCTAAGACAATTACTAAGCTAAATAAGTCCGTAAGTCTAGGTTTCTTCCGGCAAGCTTCCGACGATCTTCCGACAATCTTTTGGCAATATTCCAGTGGACTCCCGGCAGGCTCCTGGACTTCACGATGATCTTTTTGGCGAGTTCCGACGAGCTTCTTTAGCAAGCTCTTGGACTTCTTAGTTAATTCCGACAGAACATTCGATGAATGTCCGGACTTCTAACAAACTCTCGAACTCCTAATGAAATAGACTTTGGGACTTCATTTTGCTTTATGTCTTGCTATCGTAGTTAATTCTGCACACATAAAATGTACTTCGATCTAGACAATTAATACTAAGCTAATTAGATGTTGTTCGGCACGTCATTGGTCCCTCGACGCCTCGTTTGATTGTTCGGCGCATCGTCCCCTCTCACAGCTTATTGCTCAATCGGCTAATTGACCTCTACAACTCCAATTTCCTTAGCATAATATCCGCTCTTTTTAGCCCGATGCCGAAACTCATGACCCGAAGCCTTCTATCGATATGTCGACTGATCCTTCGGTTCGACGTCCAATCTTCTGACATGTTTTTCTCTGGCCCAACATGGTTCTTCCTGCTTTAATTGTCTCTCCCTAATTGAAGCATCCTGCGTCACTCAAAACACAGATTAAATCATAAATACTATCAATTGGTTTCATCATCAAAATCTGAGATTCAACAATCTTCCCATTTTTTATGATGACAATCAATTGATAACGGAGTTAACCTTAACTCCCCCTATCAATATACCATATTGATAGAACTCTTGGATTCAAAAATTCAAGCAACATGTTATCATAAAATTATGCATAATATTATCATACTTCTCTCCCTTTGTCATCAACAAAAAGGAGAAGTTTAACTATCAAGTGTTTAGACATACAAGTTCAAATCATTGTATTATAAACATAATCTTAAGTTTTAACATCATGCAAGCTAACAAATTTTTTACATCATTTTAGAAAATGGAAGCTAGCAATTTAGCAAGTTTTACATCATGCAAGCTAGTAAATTTTTAATCACTTTACAACATACATAATCACCAAATCATCATTAATTTTAAAAATGTGCAAGATTGCAAATTATGCAAGTTTGCATTTTTGCTTCTTAAGATATGCAATCTATCAATTTTTGGTGATGTTCAAGATTGCAAATTCGTTCTTCTCTTTTGATAAGTGCTAATTTTTGCTTTCTTTGCAATGCGCAAGTTAGTAATTTTTGCTTTCTTCTTGAATTATGCAAGCTAGCATCTTTTATCTCCCCCATTGTCATTGTCAAAAAAAAGGGAAAACCCTTTACATCAATTTTCAAATCATGACAAAGGTAAAGTATCAATCCCTTTTCAATATGTCATAATTGAGATAAACCTTGAATTCAAATCAAGGCAATTTTAATCATGATTCACATCATTTGCAATACATCATATATATTATAATAAAATCATGAGTATTGCATGTATCATTCCAAATCAAAAATATTTCACATCATGATGGTATCAAATATCGAGAAATCAAGATGATGATTCATAAAAAAATCACAAGTTATAATCAAGAGAAAAATCATCATCCATTTTCAACTCATTCAGTTTGTCAAATCAATAAAGTCACTTCGAAGAGATTCAAAGTGAAATAAAGAGATTTAGCAATATCTCTAAATGCAAGTGATTTCTTTTCTCCCTTTTGTCATTGTAAATAAGAAAGATAAATTTTTAATGGTGTAATTTATTTCTTTCTTATATCAATGCTCTAAGCATCACATAAATACAAAGGTAATCATATGAAAATCATGACATAAAAGATGAAAGATCAAGAAGGATCAATTCATAAATGTTTCATTTTGACAAATCTCCTTTTTAGTAAAGAGAAAGAAGAAGGATTCAAAAGAATTAATTAAGTCATTAATCCAAAAATCCATGAATCAAGGCTCTTCTTTTACTAATAGAAAGATGATCTTGATTTAAAAAGAAAATTCAAGTTGTGAAGAACCAAGAAATCCGAAAAAGGAATTCATACATTTGGAAGATTTAACATGCCTAATTTTCTTCTAATAAAATCAAATTATTCCCCATTCAATTTCAAATCGTCAAATTATCAAAATCACTTTTTAAGAGATTCAATTAAAATAACATAAATAGATTCATTAATCTCTTTTTGAAAAATCGATAAAGTAGAGGAAAAAAAATTTTCAAGAAAAATATTTTTCACTTTTTAGTTGTTTCAATTTAAGTGATTGAT
Source organism: Musa acuminata AAA Group (assembly GCF_036884655.1). NCBI lineage: Eukaryota > Viridiplantae > Streptophyta > Magnoliopsida > Zingiberales > Musaceae > Musa > Musa acuminata. The sequence goes on along the minus strand of NC_088342.1, from coordinate 37,573,262 downwards.
TTTATACATGTATGCCCTTGTCATTTATACCAAACAAAAACAAGCATCATCATTTAAAAAGATGATCTTGATTTAAAAAGAAAATTCAAGTTGTGAAGAACCAAGAAATCCGAAAAAGGAATTCATACATTTGGAAGATTTAACATGCCTAATTTTCTTCTAATAAAATCAAATTATTCCCCATTGAATTTCAAATCGTCAAATTATCAAAATCACTTTTTAAGAGATTCAATTAAAATAACATAAATAGATTCATTAATCTCTTTTTGAAAAATCGATAAAGTAGAGAAAAAAAAATTTCAAGAAAAATATTTTTCACTTTTTAGTTGTTTCAATTTAAGTGATTGATTTCATACATGTATGCCCTTGTCATTTATACCAAACAAAAACAAGCATCATCGTTTAAAAATGAAAATGCAACTTTGATTGAAAAGCCATAAATTACAAGAATCATCATGCATAATTTCGAAATATAAACTCATTAATTTAAATCATCAAGTATTATTAAATCATTAATTTATCAAATATGATTTCATTAAACATAAAGCATTTAATTTTAACTTTTTGTTCCTTTATCATAAAACATGTAATTTTCAGTATCATTTTCAAAATTAGCTAGTAAAAGAAAACATGATCCCAATTTTTTTAGCATTTTCAATATATTATTAAACATGTAGTTTTCAAGAAAAATAATTAAATTAAATTAAAAATAACTCATGAAAAGCATCATGTAATTTTGAAATAAACTAAGGGGATTTTAATTACCTCATCGTCGAAAGCCATTAAGGTATAGTTTACCACCTCGCTTTTGTTGATTTTCTCCTCATCTTCGGATGAGCTCGATTCATCCCAAAGTGCTTCCCTCTTCTTACGTTTATAGCAAGTAGTTGCATTCTTTTTGTTCTTTAATTTTTGTTTCATGAACTTTTTAAATTTCATAGTGAGGAGTTGAAGTTCACCATCACTTGAGCTTATGCTCAAGTGGTCTTCAATTGTTCTAAGTCTGAAATCCTTTCTGTTCTTTGGAAGGTTATCCTCAAGTTTGTTTTATGCCACATTGGTCATTTCGTAGGTCATTAAAGACCCAATTAGTTCTTCGAGTGGAAGCTTGTTTAAGTCTTTTACCTCTTGTATGGCAGTTACTTTTGAATCTCAATTCTTATGAAGAGAACGTAAAATTTTGTTTACAAGTTCATGTTAGGATTAAGAGCGGCACTAAGAGGTGGGGTGAATTAGTGCAGTGGAAAACTTTCACGATTTCAAAAGTCTACGTTTTGATTAAAACCGATTTCGATGAAAATTGTTTCGTAAGGAGTTTAACTTGAAAGCTTATGTGAGTGTAGAGAAGGCAGTAAGAAGGTAATGTAGCTTGCAGTAATGAAACTTGCATAAATTGGAAAGCAAACCAGAATTTAGAGTGGTTCGGACTTTGTGACCTACATCCACTTTCGGATTCCTCCTCCATCGAGGTTACCAATGTCCTCTAAAGGCCTTCCTTTAATAGGCAAAGACCAACCACCTCTTACAGCATTTTCTCATTTTTACGGGTTTAGGAAAGAACCCTTACAAGTCTCACACCTCTCTTGAATGATCTCAAAACTTAGAAAGGGAGGAGGAGGAATCTAGCACTTATTTACAACACTTTTACACCCCCAATAACTCAAGATTATCTCAATGCTTTAGTATCCTTTCATGCAAAAAAGGGTGGGTTTTTATAGGCCTCAATGACTTCAAAAATGGAGCAAAAAAGTGTCTAATCTTGGATTTTTGGGGTCCTGGTGGTACCACCGCCATTATTGGGCGGTACCACCGCCTGACACTTGACACTAGGTGGTACCACCGCCTGACAAAGCTCGGAGACCGAGCTTTGGCAATACCACTACCTGACAGGGGTGGTACCACCACTGACAGCAATAACTGTCGATGGTACCACCGCCCAGACCACCTGGGAGACTGGGTCTTCTGGGCGGTGCCACCACCGACCATGTTTTCAAGGGTTGATTGGGTAGTTTAATCCGGCCCAAATCAGCCCTGTTAAGGGCCTAGTTGGCCCCTAATTAAGTTAGTGGGATTACCTCCCAATCCTAACTTAATTTATGCTCTAACTACGATAATTAAGATATGATCACAACACTTCTTATTCTGGTGCGTCAATTGCTCTTCCGGCATTCTTCCGGCGAACATCCGACAAACTCTCGGCAATGCTCCAGCAGACTCCCGACAAGCTCCTGGACTTTACGATGATCTTCTTGGCAAGTTCTGACGAGCTTCTTTGGCAAGCTCCTGGACTTCTCGGTTGGTTTCGGCAGAACTTCCGACGAACGTTCGGACTTTCGACAAACTCTCGAACTCCCAACGTGATCTCGATCTTGACTCCGGCACAACACTTGCTTTATGTCTTATTGCTATTGTAGTTAATCCTACACACTTTTCTCAACATATAGATTAGATCAAATGATTTACAATTGACTTCATCATCAAAATCCGAGATTCAATAGTTCAAAATCCGAAAAACTTTTACGAAGTGATTTTAGACTATTGACGATATCCGTAAAATGGGTGTACATGTCTCCAATAATCTCTCTTGGTTCCATTCGAAACAACTCAAAATCATGCATCAAAATATTAATCTTTGAATCTTTAACTCTACTAGTGCCTTCGTGTGTGATTTCAAGAGTGCGCCAAATATCGAAAGTCGTTTCACAAGTAGAAACCTGATTGAATTCATTTTTGTCTAAGGTGCAAAATAAGACATTCATAGCCTTTGTATTTAAAGAGAAAGTCTTCTTCTCCAACTCATTCCAATCGTTCATTGGAAGAGAAGACTTTTGAAAAACACTTTTGATAATATTCCATAAACTCAAATCCAAGGAAAGCAAGAAAACTCTCATTCGAGTTTTTCAATATGTGTAGTTTGTCCCATTGAACATTGGAGGACGAATGAGAGAGTGACCCTTTTGAAAGCCGAAAAGAGCCATTTCTCTTGGGTGTTAAATCAAATGAGAAAAACGTGGCTCTGATACCAACTGTTAAGAACGAATCGTCATTAAGAGGGGGGTTGAATTAGTGCAGCGGACAAAAATGTCAGTTTCAAAATTTTCGTTTCATACGATAAAACCGATCTCGGAAAGATATTAAACTTCAAAGCGTTCGTAAGAGTGTAATGAGAAAGTAAAGCAAGTAAGAAGGTTTGTAGTAAGGTAAATTGCACAAAAGAAAAGAAAACCAGATTTTTATAGTGGTTCGATCGTCGTGACCTACATCCACTCCACCGATTCCTCTTTCGTCGAGGCCACCGGCATCCACTATTGGTCTTCCTTCAATACGCGAAGACCAATCACCTTTTATAGCTCTTTATCCTTTTACTGGGTTTAGGAGATAACCCTTACACCCCCATTTACTCCTCTCTCAAACTATTCTAACACTTAGGAGATGAATTCACACAAGATTACAGTAGCATTTCTTTCTTTTTTCACTCTCAATACTTGTGTAATTTAACCAGGGATGAGAGGGGTATTTATAGGCCTCAAGTTGATTCAAACTTAGAGCCTAAAAATATCTCATCCTTGGTTTTTGGGGTCCTGGCGGTACCATTGCCTGACACCCTGCACTGGGCGGTACCACCGCCTGACCGCATCTCGAAGACTGTGTATGGGCAGTACCACTACCTGACATAGTCTCGGAGATTGTCCCATGACGGTGCCACATATTGGGTCACTGTTTGGGCCTTTCATTGGGCCCAACACAGTCCATACATAGGCCCACCTGGCCCCTAATTGGGTTGGCCCAATTCCAATCTCAATTATATACTAACTACGAAATCTAAGACAATTACTAAGCTAAACAAGTCCGTAAGTCTATTTTTCTTCCGGCGAACTTTCGACGATCTCTCGGCAATGTTCCAGTGGACTCCCGGTAAGCTCCTGGACTTCACGACAATCTTCTTGGCGAGTTCCGACGAGCTTCTTTAGCAAGCTCTTGGACTTCTCGGTTAATTCCGGCAGAACTTCCGACAAACGTCCAAAATTCCGACGAAGTCTCGAACTCCCAACAAAATCGCATCCTTAACTCCGGGACTTCATTTTACTTTATGCCTTGCTATCATAGTTAATCCTGCACACCTAAAACCTACTTCGATCTAGATAATTAATACTAAGCTAATTAAATGTTGTCTGGCACGTCATTGGTTCATCGACGCCTCGTCCGATTGTTCGACACAACGTCCTCTCTTGCGGCCTATTGCCCAATCGGTCAGTTGACCTCTGCAACTCCAATTTTCTTGGCGCAATATTTGCTCTTCTTGATCCAATGCCCGAACTTATGGCTTGAAGCCTTCTATCGATACATCGACCAATCCTTCGGCTCGACGTCCAATCTTTTGACATGTTTTTCTCCGGCCCAACATAATTCTTCCTATTTTATTTGTCTCTCCTTGGTCAAAGCATCCTGCATCACTCAAAATACAGATTAAATCATAAACACTATCAGTTGGTTTCATCATCATAATCTGAGATTCAAATTAATGCTTTCGAAAAATCTTGTTGATTCGAAAATCTCATTCAATAAAGGTCGTATCGGAAAGATGAGTTTAACTTGAAAACATTTATAAAGCAGTGAGCAAATAAATTAGTTTGTAATATAAATGAAAAGCATAAAGTAAATGAAAACTGATTTTATAGTAGTTTGGTCATCATGACTTACGTCCACTCTTGATTCCTCTTCACTCGAGGCCACCGGCTTCCACTACATATCTTCTTTTAACCGACGAAGATCAACTACCCTTACAACTCTTTCTCCTTTTCATAAGCTCAGGAGAGAAGCTTTACACCTCTCTTTTATAAGTATTCCATCACACACCATCTGTAAGACTATCTCTAAGCTCTAGGAGGAGGGACTCTAAACTTTAAAAGAGTTTATAACCTTAAAATCATAGAGTTTTTGTTCTACTTTCTTGTTGTAACAAGCAAGTTACAACAAGAAAGATTGAGGTTTTTATAAACCCCAAATAGATTTAAATTTGGAGCCAAAACAATCTCATTCCAGGTTTTCAAGGTACTAGGCGGTACCACCACTAGTATTGGGTGGTACTACCACCTGTTAGACTGACAACTAGCGGTACCACCACCTATCAGTCTGACACTATATGGTACCATTACGTAGTCTGATATTGACACTGGGCGGTACCACCGCCCAGTCTGGTGGTACAACTGCCTGATTCACTCCTGATTCAGGCCCAATTAGCCTCTAATTAAGTTAGTATGGTTACACCCAAAATCAACTCAATTAGACCTAACTAGATCTAGACACACACAATTACAAGAATGAATCTTATGTTGTCTGTCATGTCATTGGTTCATCCGACGCTTCGTCCGATCCTTTAGCGCATCGTCCTCTCTTTCGGCGTATTGCCAATCGGTATGTTGACTCTCACAACTTCCAATCTCCTTGGTGCAATGTTTGATCCTTCGACCCGATGCCCGAACTCATGGCACAAAGTTCTTCCGGCCTAATATCCAATCTTCTGACATGTTCCACTCTGGCCCAACGTTTAATTCTTTCGACTTTAATCAAATTGTCTTTCCTTGATCAAGATTAGTCCTGCGTCACTCAAACACATATTAGATCATAATTTCATCAATTCATTTCATCATCAAAATTTAAGATTCAACAATGTGAACTTTCCTGCCTTAATCTTAATTCTTTCTAAACACACATACTTATTAGTTTATTCAATCCCACTTATCCTTATTTATACTATAGTGAATCTTGAATGGGCCAAGCTAAAGAGGAAGAGAATTAAGAATAAAATACATGAGAAAAGACATTAACATTTATGCCCAATGTTTTAAGTTTTGTAGCTTTGTCAACCATATTAAATATGTGATCTTGAATCCCCAGAGTGCCATCATATTGAGTCGTAGTCAATTCTTTCATTAATGTACCAACCAATAACTTATTAATAGATTTAAATATGTTTTCAATAACCTTTAAATATTCTCATGTGCTAGTTACAATCGATAATGAATTTTTTATATTTTTTGCAATCGTCAATTTTATAAACATTAATCTAAGCCTATTAGATCTTTTCTAAGTATTTATTTTATCAATATATTCCATAGTACTTTCAATGAGCAATGCTAAGTCAAGATCTAGTATGCCCAATGTGAATTATACATGCTCTAACCATTCTGAATAATTTGATCCAAAGAATACAGGGATACTGGAAGCATGAGAATATATAGAAGTAAGCATCATTATAAAAATATAAAATAATATTAATGCTTTGAGTTTAGGTAAAATATAGAACTATTGATATCATCCATATTTCACCTTTAGGTAAAATATTGACATATCTAGTGTCACTCAAGATTATCTAGGAAGGACTGATACCATCCTTATGGAATAGTATTGTTACCTTTGGGTATACAATCCTAAACCATAAGGATATTCAAAATAGTATCATCATATCCCATCACATAATCATCATCTCCTAATTATGTGTACGATTGTAAATATTATTTTCTCAATATCATTTAGGTCTAATTTCTTGATATCATTTTATAAGTTATTGGTATAGGTCACTTGGTGGCTAAAAGACCTAATGCAATAATATAAAATATACTTTAAAATATCATATAAATATAAGACTTTTATTATAATTTATATCCCATAAACTTACCATCCTATGTCACTTTGACAACTAGCAATGCGATAAAACTTAGGGAGATCAGTTGCAAATAATATTCATCAAATTTTTTCATTCTAATTATCATAAAATAGTTAAATAATAAATTAACAATCATAATAATTATTAAACTTTAATCAATAAAAAATTTAATTGATAATTATAATCATGATGAAATATAAATCATGTCTTTATGTGAAAGATAAATATTATTTTATAATTTTAAACATATACATATAAAACCAAATAAATATTCAAGAATAATAATTATATTTTTATTTATCACCGACAAAATGTAATCAATAAGTCACATGAGAAAACTATAAAAGAAAATCAAAATTTTATATTTTTAATTTTCACATAAAATGTTAAATTAAACTAGTCAATTTTATTTAATTACGCTAAACATCAACCCAATTAAGCAAGTCAAAAAAAAAAATTGATCAAGGTCAAGATTGATCAAAATTATAATTTTTCTCCATATTTGATCTAAACTAAATCCAATCAAGTAGTCAAAAATATAATCATGATTAAATTTATAATTGAGGATATAAAATAAATTATCAATTTCATCGGGGCAAAACTATAATTTTATTGATAGGATATAAAACGAAATTATGAGATTTATATAAAAGGCACAACTATTAAAAGGATTAAAATAGAATTAATAAAAGTCATAAGGGTATAATTGTAATTTAACTAAAGAAACTCTAATCTCAAAAGAGGGCAAAAACTATAATTTGCCTTCTATTGTGAAGGCGATGGCGGTCGCCTAGACACTACTACTACCTGCATGCCACTACCGCCTGGGCGCAACCTTTGGTCGCGGGTGACTTTCGCACGTGCGACTATCGCCTATACACAACTGTCGCCTGCACTACCAACCTAGCGCACAACTGCCGCGATACGCAACCAGCCCGACGCACAACCCGTAGTCATCGCTTGGGTGGCCATCACAATGCGTGGCTTGTCGCTTGACAATTGCCCATGACCGCTATTGGTGCTGCAGTGCATATGCTACCCGGTGCAATCATCTGTCGTAATGAGTGTAGCTGTAGTGTTGCACAACCACTGCCATCGCCATACGATCATTGAAGATCATGATACAAAAACCAAATCTCTTATCACCCACAAGTAACAAGACAAATTAGATAGGAATTTTGATTGACAAAATATACGGATCATTCACGCATCGTAAATAAAAAATTACAGATCTAAGATATTTGATTTCAAGAAACTAGGCTCTGATTCCAATTATAAGCATAAAATATGTAATATGTTATATGTTATGTAGAAAATTTTAATGCTATGATTGAAATCAAATAGCAGTAGATCATATTTATAATGTGTACCTTTCGATACCATCTAGAAAGAACTTTATCAGATCTATAAGGACATCGTCTTCAAATCTAAAACCATTGTTGATCTACAAAAAGAACTAGACTCTCTTTATTTTCTCTTTATATCTTTTCACAGGATCATTGAGATCAATGGATTATGGACAAGGAGGATGAGAGAGAAATAGTAATCTCTCAATGACTATTATGTATACACATCATACATCGTTTAATCCCTAGAAGGTTCTGTCTATATATAGGTAAAAGCATAGGGTTAAGAATAAGTAATTAAAAGAGTTCCTCCCATCAAAAGTATCTCCTAAGAAATATTATTATAATATGAACTTTCTATCTATTGATGATCACTTTCATCGTAATTTAATCAATCTATAATATATCTTATCAATTATATAAGATCATATAATCTAACTGTCATTGACACACAACCTACCAAAAGAAATCTATAGTTCGAAGCAATGATCCTCTTTATGTGCACCGAGATTGTACATCTCAGCAGACTAGGAATTCTTAGGCCTTTCTCATGGCATTCTAAGAAAAGAATTGTAAGGTGTAGTAAGAATTTTATGGAGTGAATTGTCTTTAGACATGCTGGTGTTTTTGAATGCTGTCAATAAACATTCTCATAGTTAACAATAAACACCCTTTCTATGTGTACCAAGTTTCTGCATCTTAGTAGACATTCTTATTCAATTTCAGATTTTGATGATGAAATCAATTGATAGTATTTATGATTTGATCTACGTTTTGAGGGACACATGATGCTTTGATCAGGGAGAGACAATTAAAGCAGGAAAAATCATGTTGGATCGAAGAAAAACATGTCAAAAGATTGGACGTCGAACCGAATGATCGATCGACGTATCGACAGAAGGCTTCGGGCCATGAGTTTGGGCATCGGGCCAAGAAGAGTGGAAATTATGCTAAGTAAATCAGAGTTGCAGAGGTCAACTGGCCGATTAGGCAATAGGCAATAAAAGATGACGATGCGCCGAAGATTCGGATGAAGCGCCGATAAACCAATGACATGCTGGACAACACTTGATTTGCTTTGTAATAATTGTCTAGATAGAAGTAGGTTTTATACATGTAGGATTAACTACGATAGTAAGGCATAAAGCAAAATGAAGTCTCGGAGTCAAGAACGTGATTTCATTGGGAGTTCGAGAGTTCGTCGGAAGTCTGGATGTTCGTCGGAAGTTCTACCGGAATTGATTAAGAAGTCTAGGAGCTTGCCAAAGAAGCTCATCAGAACTCACCAAGAAGATCGTCATGAAGTCCAGAAGCTTGCCAGGAGTTCATTGGAACATTGCCGAGAGATCATCGGAAGTTCGACAGAAGCTCACCGGAAGAAACCTAGACTTACAGACTTGTTTAGCTTAGTAAATGTCTTAAATTTCGTAGTTAACACATAATTGGGATTGAAATTGGGCCAACCCAATTAGGGGCTAGTTGGGCCCATGTATGGACTATGTTGGGCCTAATGAAAGGCCCAAATAGTGACCCAATAGATGGCACCATCGTGACACAGTCTCTGAGACTATGTTAGGCAATGGTACCGCCAGTCTGGGTGGTGGTACCACCTAGACACAGTCTCCCAAGCGATTGTACCGCCCAGTGACAGTGTTGTAGGCGATGGTACCTCCCAACATAGGCGGTGTACCACCAGGGCATGAGAAACCCAGGATGAGACATTTTTAGGCTCCAAGTTTGAATCCACTTGAGGCCTATAAACACCTCTCTCATCCCTGGTTAATATACACAAGCACAGAGAGCTTAAAAGTTGGAAATACTATTGCAATCACTTGAGAGATCCCCTCCTTTAGTCTAAGTTTAGAATTTTGTTTAAGAAAAGTGAGTGCTTGTAAATGTTGTCTCCTAAACCTATGGAAAGGAGAAGAGAGGTGTAAAAGGTAGTTAGTCTTACTGGAATTGACCGAGAAGTTCGAGAGTTTATCGGAAGTCTGGACGTTCGTCGGAAGTTCTGTCAGAATTGACCGAAAAGTCCAGGAGCTTGCTAAAGAAGCTCATCAGAACTCGTCAAGAAGATCATCATGAAGTCCAAAAGCTTGCCAGGAGTTCGTTGGAACATTGCCGAGAGATCATCGGAAGTTCGTCAGAAGCCCACTGGAAGAAACCTAGACTTCGGACTTGTTTAGCTTAGTAAATGTCTTCAATTTTATAGTTAACACATAATTGGGATTGAAATTGGGCCAACCCAATTAGGGGCCAGTTGGGCCCATGTATGGACTGTGTTCGGCCCAATGAAATGCCCAAATAGTGACTCAACAAGTGACACTATCGTGACACAGTCTCCGAGACTATGTCAGGCGGTGGTACCACCTAGACATAGTCTCCCAAGCGGTGGTACCGTCCAGTGACAATGCTGCAGGAAGTGGTACCTCCCAACACAGGCGGTGGTGCCGCTAGGGCACAGGAAACCCGGGATGAGACATTTTTAGGCTCCAAGTTTGAATCCACTTGAGGCCTATAAATACCCCTCTCATCCCTGGTTAATATATACAAGCATAGAGAGCTTAAAAGATGGAAAACACTATTGCAATCACTTGAGAGATCCCCTCCTCTAGTCTAAGTTTAGAATTCTGTTTAGGAGAAGTGAGTGCTTGTAAATGTTATCTCCTAAACCTATATAAAGGAGAAGAGGGGTGTAAAAGGTGGTTGGTCTTCACCTATTGAAGGAAGACCGATAGTGGATGCCGGTGGCCTCGACAGAAGAGGAATCGGTGGAGTGGATGCAAGTCACGATGATCGAACCACTATAAATCGGTTTGCATTCTTGTTCTGCTTTTAATTCTCATATTGCAAACTGATTTACTTACTTTGCTCATTACATTCTTGCAAACATTTTAAAGTTAAACACATTCCGAGATCGATTTTAATCGTACGAAGATTTTACGAAACCGACGTTTTTACCACTGCACTAATTCACCCCCTCCTCTTAGTGCCGACTCATTTCTAACAGTTAGTATCAGAGCTACGTTTTTCTCATTTGGTTTAACACCCAAAGGGAAATGGCTCTTTTCAATTTTTAAGAGAGTCACTCTCTCATTCGTCCTCCCATATTCAATGGGACGGACTATACATATTGGAAAACTCGAATGAGAGTTTTCTTGCTTTCATTGAATCTCGATTTATAGAATATAATTGAATTTGATTTTTAAAAGTCTTCTCTTCCAATTAACGATTGGAATGAGTTGGAGAAGAATACTTTTTATTTAAATGCAAAGGCTATGAATGCCTTATTTTGCGTCTTAGACAAAAATGAATTCAATCGAATTTCTATGTGCGAAATAGCTTTTGATATTTGGCACACTCTTGAAATCACACATGAAAGCACGAATAGAATTAAAGAGTCTAAAGTCAATCTTTTAATACAAGATTTTAAACTATTTCGAATGAAACCGAGCGAAACCATTGTTGACATGTACACTCGTTTTACGGATGTCATCAATGGTTTAAAAGCATTTGGTATAAGTTTTTCGGATTTTAAAATTGTAAAAAAAATTTTACATTCTCTTCATAAGAATTGGGATTCAAAAGTAACTACCATACAAGAGGCAAAAGACTTAAACAAGTTTCCACTCGAAGAACTTATCGGGTCTTTAATGACCTATGAAATGAGTTGTATTGCACAAAACAAACATAAGAATAACTTTCCAAAGAATAGGAAGGATTTCAGACTCAGAACAATTGAATACCACTCAAGCATAAGCTCAAGTGATGATGAACTTGAACTCCTCATTATAAAATTTAAAAAGTTCATGAAACAAGAATTAAAAAATAAAAATAAACTTAAAAAGAATGCAACTACTTGCTATGAATGCAAGAAGAAGGAAGCACTTTGGGATGAATCGAGCTCATCCGAAAATGAGGAGAAAATCAACAAAGGCGAGGTGGCAAACTACGTCTTAACGGCTTTCAACGACGAGGTAATCAAAATCCCGTTAGTTTAATTTAAAATTACTTGATATTTTTCATAAGTTATTTTTAATTTAGTTTAAGAAAATTATATATATTTTTTTTAATTACATGTTTAAAGATGTAATGAAAATGTTAAAAGTTTTAGGATCATGCTTATCTTTCTAGTAATTTTGAAAAAGATCATGACAATTGCATGTTTTATGATAATGCAATAAAATGTTAGATATAAATCTAATGATTATACACCTAATAAGATTAATCTTATGTATGTGTTTAAGAAGCAAGAATGTATATTTTGATGATTCTATATAGCTTTTCGATTTTGATTAAAAGATGCCTTATGAAACTTGATGATTATGCTTAATGAGTTTATCTTTCGAAATTATGCATGATAATATTTGTATTTATGACTTGTATGCCTTGTAATGATTGAAATATTTTATACCATTATGTTCTTCCCTCCTTCTTTCTTGTTTATAATGACAAAAGGATGAGAAGTTATGATTATGCATGGTAGGATGTAATTTGACAAATTGAGACCATTATGATGTGAAATATCTATGACTCTGAATGATGCATGCAGTACATATAATTTCATTATGATGATTAATATGATGTATTGCATATGATGTGAATCATGATTAAAATTGTGTTGACTTGAATTTAAGGTTTATCTCAATTATGGCATATTGTAATAAGAATGACACTTTATCTTTCTCATAATTTAAAAATTGATAAATTGCATCATTGTATTATTATTCACCTCTTTTTGCCAATGACAAAGGGGGAGAAAGAATTTCTAGTGTGCACATCTCAAAAGAGAAAGATTTGCTAGCTTGCACAATTCAAGAAGATGCAAAAACATGCTAGCTTTCTCATCTCAAAAGAGGAGCAAAGATTGCTAACTTGCTTATTTCAAGAAGCAAAAGTTGCTTTCTTGAACATCTCAAATATTACTAGCTTACATTTTCTAAAATAATATAAAATCTGCTAGCTTGCATGTTTTAATATGATGTGACACTTGCTAAATTTGCTAGCTTACAAACTGCAATAATGATAAAACTGGAGATTATGATTATTATGCAATGATTTGAATTTGTATGTCTAAACACTTGATAGTTGAACTTTTCTTTTTTATTGATAACAAAGGGGGAAAAGTATGATGTTATGCATAAGTTCATGATAACATGTTGCTTGGATTTTTGAATCCAAGAGTTCTATCAATATGGCATATTGATAGGGGGAGTTTATTTAAACTCCGGGAGTTAAGGTTAACTCCGTCATCAATTGATTGTCATCATAAAAAAGGGGGAGATTGTTGAATCTCAGATTTTGATGATGAAACTAATTGATAGTGTTTATGATTCAATCTGTGTTTGAGTGATGCAGGATGCTTCAATCAGGGAGAGACAATTAAAGTAGGAAGAATCATGTTGGGCCGGAGAAAAACATGTGAGAAGATTGGATGTCGAGCCGAAGAATTGGTCAACATATCAGCAGAAGGCTTCGAGCCATGAGTTCGGGCATCGGGCCAAGAAGAGCAGAAATTGCACTAAGTAAATCAGAGTTGTGAAGCTTAACTGGTCGATTAGGCAATAGACCGCAAGAGAGGACAATACGTCGAAGATTCGAACGAAGCGCTGATAAACCAATGACATGCCGGACAACACTTGATTTGCTTTATAATAATTGTCTAGATTAAAGTAGGTTTTATATGTGCAGGATTAACTATGATAGCAAGACATAAAGCAAAATGAAGTCCCGAAGTCAAGAACGCGAATTCGTTGAGAGTTCGAGAGTTCATCGGAAGTTTTGTCGGAATTGACTGAGAAGTCTAGGAGCATGCCAAAGAAGCTCGTTGGAACTCGCCAAGAAGATCATCGTGAAGTCCAGGAGCTTACCAGGAGTCCACTAGAACATTGCCGAGAGATCGTCGGAAGATCGTCGGAAGCTCACCGAAAGAAACCTAGACTTACGGACTTGTTTAGCTTAGTAAATGTCTTAAATTTCATAGTTAGCACATAATTGAGATTGAAATTGGGCCAACCCAATTATGGGCCAGTTGGGCCCATGTATTAACTGTGTTGGGTCTAATGAAAGGCTGAAATAGTGACCCGACAGGTGGTACCATGGTGGCACAGTCTCCGAGACTATGTCAAGCAGTGGTACCGTCAGTCTAGGCTACGGTACCACCCAGTGGCAATGTCAGGTGGTGGTACCACTAGTCTAGGCCATGGTACCGCCCAGACACAGTCTCCTAAGCGATGGTACCACCAGACTGGGTGATAGTACCACCTAGCACAAGCGGTGGTACCACCAGGGCACGAAAAACCTGGGATGAGATATTTTTAAGCTCCAAGTTTGAATCTACTTTAGGCCTATAAATACCTCTCTCATCCCTGGTTAACATACACAAGCACAAATAGCTTAAAAGTGGGAAAACACTATTGCAATCACTTGAGAGATTCCCTCCTCTAGTCTAAGTTTAGAATTCTGTTTAGAAGTGAGTGCTTGTAAAGTGATAAGACCCTAAAGTCTTATCGTCGCTCTGATACCAAATGATAAGACCCTAAAGTCTTATCGTAAAAAAGAAGAAGAGAAAGTGGATGATCACTTCAAGGGGATCGGCCTCCTTCGAGGGGATTGGCTGCTGGGAGGCGTGCGACGGTCGTCGCACGGTGGCTGGCAACGGTGGTGGCTTGGCAACGAAGGAGAGGGGTGGCGTTGAAGTGGCCGAGAAACTGTGGCGGCGATAGAGGCAACCGGCACCTGCGGTAGTAGAGGGACCGGTGGCTGCTCTGTTTCTATCGTACCACAAAAATAGCGACACCGATAGATCGCACGGCCAAAGCTGCAACCAAGGGAAGGCAGCAATGGCGGTGCGACTAGGGCAGCGTCACCGATGGTAGAAGTGACGATGGGTGGTCCGCTGGTTGGGAAACGGTGGCTGCGGCCCTTCTCGCTCGAGCGAGATGCGGGCAGCGAGGAGGCGAGGTGAGAAGGTTGCTAGCCGGGGCATAGCGGCAATGGTGGGCGCTGGCCGAGGAGCAACGACGGCGGTGGTCGCCGACTAGGAAGCAGGGGAAGCAGGGGTGCGTGGCTACGGTTGCTGCTTCTTCTTCTCTCTCTCTCTTCTTTCTTTCTTTCTTTCCCTCTTTTTTTTTTTTTTAATAGCTACGGCAACGAGAATGCTAAGGATCACCACTCTGATACCAAATGATAAGACCTTAAAGTCTTATCGTCGCTCTGATACCAAATGATAAGACCCTAAAGTCTTATCGTCGCTTTGATATCAAATGATAAGGCTCTGATACCAAATGATAAGACCCTAAAGTCTTATCGTAAAAAAGAAAAAGAAAAAGGGGATGATCACTTCGAGGGGATCGGCCTCCTTGATCGCTTCGAGGGGATCGACCCTCCTTGATCGCTTCGAGAGGATCGGCCTCCTAGGGTTTGTCAAAAGACAGAATAGTATTTTTCATAGATAACTGAAAAGAAACAGTTACATCCCAATTTATAGAGTTCCGACTTCAGCTAAACTAAACAGACTTAATAAATATGCAGAAAATAAATATGCAGAAAATAAAGGTTGTCTCCTAAACCTGTAAAAATGATAAGAGGGGTGTAAAAAGTGGTTAGTCTTCGCCTATTAAAGGAAGGCCGATAGTGGATGTCGTTGGCCTCAATGAAAGAGGAATCAATAGAGTTGATGTATGTCACGATGACCGAACCACTATAAATCGGTTTGCATTCTTGTTCTGCTTTTAATTCTCATATTACAAACTGATTTACTTATTTTGCTCGTTACATTCTTGCAAACGTTTTAAAGTTAAACACCTTCCAAGATCGATTTTAATCGTATGAAGATTTTATAAAATCGACGTTTTTACCGTCATACTAATTCACTCCTCCTCTTAGTTCCGACTCGTTCGTAACAATTCTTAGGCCTTTGTCATAGTCTTCTGACAGAAGTATGTTGGCAAACTAAAACAAGTAACATATAAACTTATTAGCAAACTAGACTCTTATATTTATTTATCAGCATTCAATAAAAAGAAGAATCTAATGTTTAGTAGCTTCAACATTTAAAAGAAGTCTAAAGTAACATGCTATTAGTTACACTCAGGTATTTAAATGCTCAACATACTTTAACTTTGAAGATAATATCATTACTCTAGAGATTATGTATTTGCTAAGAATTTCTGACTATGTGATAACCAATATGTAAAAGTTCTCCCCACTTATATTTACAAGTGTAGAAATATAATGTAGTTGCATTGACCAGTATGAGTTGACAGATTGCTGCCCATGAAGGATCAAGATATTTTGTTATGTACAACAATCTTTGGCTATCAATAATCCCCAAGGAGCATGAACTTGACATATTAATTTACCGAAAACAATCATAAAACGAATTAATCATGAACTTGATAAATATAAACTTCAGAATAATTATGTTGTATTTGGTTAAAGACAACCATAATTAGACATTTTAATGCAAGCCATATTTGAGATCACTGTGACAGAGGGGTTGTTATTTCATGTCCCAAGATCATGAAACATAATACTGTCCAATTTTGGCTTCAAGCTTGGAAATTATTAAGGATAAAATTTGCAGATAGACATTGGCTATTATTTACGGGGAATACAACAGAATTACCCGCCTAGAGCTCCAACCCCCTGCGGATCGAGAGCTCTTTTTCGAACAATTTCTATGTAAATAAAATCTTTATATTATCATCATTTTGTTGACTTCCAAAGTGATTCTCGAAGATCATGTTGGGCAAGTTTAATTACTTATAGCATTATTATGAGACAGCCTATAAAAGTATGCTCTTATAGCATTATTCTTCTTAGTCTCACTTTATGTACATGTATGTTTAATTACTTTTGTTCATTTGAGTTATCAGTAAACCACTTGATATAGTCGATAATCAAAATCAAAAAAATGTTATCTTTCGATTAGGTATTGTAGATGTGATTTTTAAACAGTCCCATGTGTTGGTCTAAGCATGGATAAAAAAGTACCTAATCTAATGGTTAGGAAACAGTCATAATTTATAGAATTTGATTTGTGTCATCAACAAACAACAAGTTTTTAGTATCCTGTGCGATTTAAATTGTATAGATTGGTATATGAATAAGTGAACCATCGACACGTGTCTGCCATCGATCAATCAAAAATTTCAAGATTTATAAATCAACTTAAGCGTTTGTTGTTTGAGTTTATTTATATGTTATATTAAGTTGGGGTATATAATATATATATATATATATATATATATATATATATATATATATATATGTATATACATATATATATACATATATATATACATATATATACATATATATATACATATATATATATATATACATACATATGTATATACATACATATATATATATATATATATACATATATACATATATATATATATATACATATATATATTGTTTGTGTAAACAACTTTATGTCGTAGTCTCGGGACCGACGCGGCTCGGTTCGGGTCTAGATGACGGGGATCTCCCTAGGACGTGCCTCGAGACTGTTGAGGTGGCTAGTCCCGGTGTTCCGATTGGGATGGGGTCGCTATCCTCTCCGGGCAAGAACTCCTCGCCTGCACGTCCAGTGGGGACCTTTGGCTTCACACCTACACAAAGGTCGGGTCGGGGGAGCTCGGTCCGACCCCTCCAATGATCAAGTTAGTGAATAGTCGTAGGGGGTTTGTTATCTATGTTGGTGTCCTTCTCCCTTTCCCGTTTAGAATGCGAGGGTATTTATAGAGAAGCTTATTGTTTCCTGATGTGCCCGCTTGCAGGGAGCATGCTTGTACTCCTAGTAGCGTCTGACACTGGTGTTGGCATGGCGTGAAGGACTGAGCCCGAGCAGGATGTTTAATGTGCCTTGGTCAGCGTTTCGATCCATTTGACCAGATGGTGTCAGGTCAACCAAGACATCATCTAACATCAACCCGAGTCTTATCGTTATCATTACCCTCATTATATATATATATATATATATATATATATATATATATATAGGCATCAAAGAGACATCCCTAATGGGACCAGTGCCACTGTTGCCACTATCCGAGTTTAATAAATCAATTGTTCCATTAATTTTGTTTGACCTAAATTATTAATAAAAATAATTAAATTAATTTTGATAATAATATATTCATTATATTCTTATAAATTAATCATAATCTTATTTATATTTGATATAAAATTAATCAAAAAATTACATCGATATCACGTTATAGTGAAAATTTTACCCCAACTAACTGTATGATTAGCAAGACAAAGAGAGTCCAAATACTGTGGCAGCCACACAAGCACAGGAAATTATTTTGTCATACCCTAAATATTTTTTGATATGATTTATTATAAAAATTTATTATTATAATTAATTATTGTTCACTCCTAATTCTAATTTTCACTTGAGTCGTGAGTTTTTGGAGGCCGGTATCGAATCGGGCTCACATTGTCGTCGATCGGTCACGAAATGTGGGTACAGAGCGTGTGACCCCTAAGGGTGTTATGGTAACAATACCTCGACTACCCGTGCAATCGTTTCTCGCTCGCTCCGTCCATCTGCTGCTGCTCTCTGGTGAGATTTCTTCCCCTCGATCTCCTTCTCGCCTTTAGTGATATCTTCAGAGAATCCCCTGAATTCGATATTTCTAGAAAGTTTTGGTTTTGGTATATTTCCCGGAGGTTTCTATTTGTTTCGTGGAAACAATTCATTCTTATTGATAAGATCACCCATATCATTGTTTATTTTATCTTCATCCCTTTCATATTGGGTGATTTTATTGTCATAGATGAGATGTGTTGATTTGCTTCTATTTAAGCCTTATTTTATATTCTAATTTTCCGAACGCAAGTAGATAACGTGTTTCGATTTGGTTCGGTTCAATTGAGGCTGACGCCTTTGTGTGGAACACCTCGAGTGTATCGAATACCTCTGCCTCTCTGCAAACCCTCGATCTCTTGTCTACATGTTGTAATTTCCAGTTTTCGTCTCTTCTTTCTCCTTGTATTTTTTTTTTTAGTGGTAAGTTATGATTTCTTCCAATGTGTAGTCAATTTGTTCTTGTTGTGAAGTGATGAAGATCTCTTGTTGGGTTGTTCAGCCCTTGGAATGTTGGTGCGCAGCCGGTTGAGAGATGATGTTACTTGCGAGCCATGGGTTTATGATCCCATGTCTTCCACGGATGAACTCGGAGGGGATGCGAAATCGGCCATTTTATAGTACGAGGTTTGCGAATGTGGATGGAGTGTATCATGTAGCTGATGATTCTGCCACAAGTCATCGTGTACAAAGGAGGAGGTTAGAGTAATAAGCTTGGTGACTATTTGCAGTGTTCTGGTGGCATAGAGCTGTAGGATGTCATTGTTTTTTTATCTTCATCTCTTTCATATTGGGTGATATGGGTGATTTTATTACTATAAATGAGATGTATTGATGTAGAACAGAGTAGGGAAGTAGAGAGAAAGAGAGGGAAAGAGAAAGACAAGTGTGAGATAAGGGAGGAGAGTAAGACTAGAGGAGATGTAATTCTTTCCATTTCAAATCTGAAAAATGCTTGATCCATTGATAAGCTCCACTATTTATAGGGGTTTAGGAGCCTTGATATAATTAATGAAGACAAGGATTCTCAAGAGTAATCTCCTATAGAATTAGTATGTTTTTTAGAAATTCAAAATGTGACTTCTAAGATACCTAAATAGTAAATAAGTGCACTTAATACAAGAATGCACTTAATACAAAAGGAGTTCTTAGAAAGACCAAAATATATATTTTTTAAATTTTTAACACAATTCTTAGAATTTCTAGGTCAACTGATTGATGACTTTTTATTGATTTCTTTGCTTAAAATATTTTTTTCTAAAATCATTTGTAAAGCTAGATAGTTCTCTATCAGTATCCCCCAGTGAAATAGAACTCGACCCCGAAGAGTGATCTGTAAGGTACTGGTCCAGTAAGTCTGATGCAAAGTTACAAAGTTCCTCCAAAGTAATTCAAGTGGAATCAAAAGCTGGACGATCACGCCACTTCATAAGAAAGTGTTGAGTAATGCTAATAGCAGATGTGACAAGATGGTCATCAAGAATAGCCTCTATGTCATCCTTGTGTTGTGGGAGAATCAGTGCTTTGCGAGGATTCACCTATAGAAACATTGGTAGACAGAGGAGGCTCAAAAGTACACCATGACATGTAGTTAAATTCTCCACATTGAAAACTGAACTAATATTTAAGTCGGAAGGAAAATAAAGCATATATGCATTAGAAATGAGCTTTTTCTGGTGGAGCGGTTAATTGAGTTATTGCATGCAAATTTTGAAGTGGGTAAAGTTATGTCCCAATTTTCGGGTTTCTCCCCAACTAAACATCTAAGAAGATTTCCCAAGGAATGATTAACAACCTCAGTTTGACCATCAGTTTGGGGGTGAAAGACTGAAGAGAACTTCATTGTTGTGCCAAATAGTTTTCAGAAAGTTTTCCAAAAGTAGCTAGCGAATTTCACATCCCTATCGGACACCAAGGTTAAAGGCAAGCCACGTAATTTAACTACTTTTCGAAAGAACAATTTAGCAATGTGTAAGGTGTTGTTGGTCTTATTACATGGGATAAAGTGGGTCAATTTTTAAAATCGATCAATAATAATCAGAATAGAGTTATGGCCACGGGCTATTTTGGGAAGTTCAAGCAAGAAAATCTAAACTTACATCTTGCTATGGTAAATGTGGAATGGGTAATCGGTTGTATAGGAACAGGTAATGGTAAATGCCTTTAGAAATTCTACTAAGGGCATTAGCAGCTTTGTTTTGAGTGTCAAAACAATGCTTAATTACAAATGAGTATTCTTTGAGAAACTCAGCCCACTTGGCGTGTCGAGCATTTAACTTCTTTTGGGCATTTTAGTAACTTAGGGCCTAATGGTTGGACAACATGACAAACTCTTGTGGCAAAAGGTAATATCGCCAATACGTAAGACAATGCACAATCATGTAGAATTCTTTGTCGTAGGCAAGAATTTTAATTTCGAATGATACCGCCCATATCGGGCGGTACATATCAATCCGTCAGTAGACCGGTGCATGAACTGCCCACTACTGGATAGTATCAACCTGGCTACAGCGAGGGAAGAAGAAGCGTCGAGGGAGAATTGGGAGAAACTTGACGCTTTCCGATCTGGCGCCACCCTCCCTCAATGATCCCAATCCATGAGGTAACGGAGAGGCGGCAGCTCGGCTTCTTCGTCGTGTTCTTCATTGAAGGCCAGAGACGCCTGCAGCCTTCGTTGAAGGCCGGAGACGCCTGCAGCCTTCGCCGCATTCTTCATCGAAGGCCAGAGACGCTTGCAGCCTTCGCCGCGTTCTTCGTCAATGGCCAAAGACGTTTGCGGCCTTCGACGTCTTCGTTGAACGCCGTAGATGAGGAGAAGACCGCATCTTCTCCTCGTCGGACACGACGAGGAGAAGAAAAAGAGGCGACATCGTCAAGGCAGCATACGCCTCCTTTTTTATAATTTTTATATTATTTTTATATATTGATTTTTGTATTTATATTATATATATATATATATATATTTATACATACTAAATGGTACACCCTAGTGTACCGCTTGGTGCGTTCGTATCGTATCGTATCGAGCAAAGTTCGAAACGTTGGTACGATACGAAATTACGAACCTTGGTCATAGATATAATAATGTTGTTTTGCATTATTGAGTTTCTCACTAGAAACAGTGATATGCTAACCCTCTTGACTAAGAATTTCTCCTATGCCTATACTAGAGGCATCACAAGTGACCTCAAAGGGTTTTTATTAAACATAGGGTGTCTAAGAACAGGAGTGGTGGTCATTTTCATTTTAATGTTAGCAAAGGCTTTGATAGCAGCCAAGGTCGAAAAAAACTCATCTTTCTTTAAACAATTAGTGATAGGTGTCATGATAGAACCAAACCCTCTAATGAATCTCCTATAAAAATAGACTCATCCATGGAAACTACGAACCGTGGTAAGGGTTTTAGGCTCAAGCTATTCTAAAATGACGCGAATCTTTTCTAGATTAGTGGCAACACCTTGGGCAGAAATGATGAAGCCTAGGAATAGGACATGGGTTTTTATGAACAAACACTTTTCCAGATTTACATAGAGCTTAGCAACTCTAAGGGTAGTAAGAACCCGTCAAAGAGTTTTTAAATGATTCTCTTTAGTCTTACTAAACATCAAAATGTTATCAAAGTAGACTACAATAAATTTGCCTATATAGGGTTGTAAAACTTGTTTCGTGAAGCACATGAAAGTGCTTGGGGCATTGGATAGACCAAAGGGCATGACTAACCATTCGTATAGACCATCTTGAGTTTTAAATGTTGTTTTTCATTCATTACTAAATATAATATGAATTTGGTGGTATTCGCTTCTTTGGTTAATTTTCGAAAACCAACTAGATCTTGCGAAAAGGTTAGCATCTCCTCAAATCAAGGAATCGGGAAGTGACATTTGATTGTTATTTTGTTGATCGCTCAACTATCCACACGCATCCTCCACGACCCATCTTTCTTAGGGGTTAACAAGGTAGGGACAATGCAAGGACTAAGGCTGTGTTGTATATTGCCTTTAGCCAAAAGTTCATCAATTTGTTTGTTTAACTTGATTCTTTCCTTGGGATTCATTCTATAATGTGGGAGATTAGGGAGTTGCAATCCTGGGAGAAGGCCAATGACATATTGGATTTCCCGTAAGGGTGGCAGTTCACTAGGTAATTCCAAGGGTATGACATCAAAAAATTCATCTAGTAAGGACTTAACCTCAGGAGTTAGGTTAGGAATAGTGCAAGGGCTAGGAATTTCTCTAGCAATGATGGCCATACAAAATTTGTTGTATAGGCTTTCTATTTTAAAAGATTTAGGATCCAGT
This sequence comes from Musa acuminata AAA Group, assembly GCF_036884655.1. Lineage (NCBI taxonomy): Eukaryota > Viridiplantae > Streptophyta > Magnoliopsida > Zingiberales > Musaceae > Musa > Musa acuminata. Next base: position 37,550,345 of record NC_088342.1, on the reverse strand, counting down.
AAGTGGAATCCCTTGGTAGTTAGGGCTTGTGGAGGAGACTTGGGAGTTCTTGATTTGTTCTTTTTTTATGGTTTTGCTAATCACAGGATAATATTTTTGTCTCTATATAGAAAGACTGGTGTTTTCATCAATAACCTAATTGATAACATCAAGGTCATACAACTAAGGTCGACTTCAAAAGAATGTAGGCAACGTCTTTTGGTAGGATATCACAGTAAATCTTATCTTGGTAATTGCCCATTTTAATTGGTACTAGGCATCTCTTGGTCATGAGTAGAGTGGTTTTATCAACCTAGACTATTCTAAATGAGGTGGAATACGATTCTACCTTAAGATTTAGTCTCTTGATAGTAGATTTTGAGACTACGTTCATAGTGCTATCCCCATCAATAACCAATTTGCAAGTTCTTTCCCTGCTTCGGATAAAAGTATGAAAGATACTTGTCATTTTTCATTCATTGGAATCATTAGCAGTAGAGAGAATAATACAGACAACATTAACATATGCATCCTTAATTTCTAGTCCGTTTTTGTCACTTAAGTAGATTTCGGGTTCAACTACTTGGTCTACTTTCTTGATTTGATCCTCTAGTCCTTGTTTTAAGATAAGGGTATGTTGAGGACAATGAGAGGCAATGTGATCTCTATTATGGCTATAATGACATTGGACTAAAGACGAACTAGTTTGAGAATCAGTAGTTGAACAAGTTGAACGATTTATGGTTCAGCCATAATTGTTGCTAGTAGTGAGGATTTTTGACTTGACAAAGCCACTACTTGGGGTAGATTAGGTAATAGTTCTATTGTCGAAAGACTGAGAAGATGCTCGATGAATTAGATAAAGTTTGATGTACTTCTCGATCTCAAGGGTTCGTTGGGAAGCTTCCTCTATGGTGTTGGGAAAACTTAGTGAGGCTTTCCGTTAGATGTTAAACCTCAACCCATTAATAAATCTTCTAACAGTGATGATTTGGTTCTATTCAATTTCACCCTTAAGTAAAAATTTTGTAAATTGGGCGAAATACTCTATCACACTAGAATTCAATTGTTTGAAGTTTAACTATAGTTTAACTAATTGGCTTTGAAAGTAAGTTGGTAATTATTTTTCCTTTAGTTTTTGTTTCAGGGCTTGCCATTGAGTGATGGGAGACTCTCGACGATGTTTGCGACTACGTTAGACATGTTGCAAATAAAGCTATTAGTTTCACTTTTGCAAATTGTACACGTTCAATATCAATCATTCCATGCCACTCAAAATAGTCTTCCATGCTATCTAACTAGTCAACAAACATATTTGGGTCAAACATAGCATCAAAGTCCGACACATCCACTTTGACTCTTCTAGCCATTCCCCTTGTATTGTTAACAAATCGAACTTGTTGGCCTATTACTCGGGTTTATGGATTTCTAGTAGGTGCTAAGAATTTATTATTAAGGTCAAAGGCTTCGTCATCATGAATTGTTGGAGCATGATTGTGAATAGGTGCCCTATAGGTGGACTTAGGATTTGTTCGAATTAAAGCTTAGGGAGTAGGTAAAATTCTTTGATTTAAAGCTATTGATTGTGGAGAATGAATATGTTGCTTAACCGAATAATCAACCTCCTCATTCATGGGTTGTTTTTCAAGATGTTGGATGGCTCTTAGGACTTGGGTCATTTGGTCACATAACTGGTTCAATATTGTATCATGATTTGCTAGCTTGGTCCTAAGGGTGTCTATCTCACTCTGTTGGTTTAGGGATTCATTAGGATTGGTTTGGTTTTCACCTCGTCGAGTCATGATTCTAATGCAATCGACAAATTACCTTTTGGTAATGAGGTTATTAATTATTGCAATGCATAATGATAGAAATCCAATGTTTCAAATGGTTCTCACTTTTTCTTCCTCACTTTCTGGTTTATTTTTTTGGGACAACTTTTACGGGTTCAAATTTTAGTGATACTGTAGTTGTAACTATAGGGGAGAGAGAGGGTGATAAATAGAAAAAAAAAATGAAGAAAAGAGGGGTGGGGGAGTAGTGAAAACATGATCTACTTATATATATATATATATATATATATATATATATATATATATATATATATATTTATTTATTTATTTATTTATTTATTTATATATATATATATATGATAAAAAAATATTAGTAAAGTTTTCAAAAATTTACTCGACACTAAGAGCTATGTGGTCCATCAATTTCGTTAGAACAGTCTCTCCAAAGTCCAACTCCACACGCAAGGGGTTGAAGTTGGAGGCACAAGGATCCTTCAGTGTCGATCGAAGCTTTTGCTGCTAGTTGGAACCCAATGGGTACATGGTAGGTTTCTTGATGGGCTTTGATACCAAACTAATGTAGAACAGAGTAGGGAAGTAGAGAGAAAGAGAAAGAAAGAAAAGTATGAGATAAGAGAGGAGAGTAAGAGACTAGAGAAGATACAATTCTTTTTATTCAAATCTGAAAAATGCTTGATCCATTGACAATCTCTACTATTTATAAGGGTTTAGGACCCTTGGTACAATTAATAAAGACAATGATTCCCAAACGTAATCTCCTGTGGAATTAGTTAAAAATCGAAAATGTGACTTCTAGGATACCTAAATAGAAAATGAGTGCACTTAATACAAGAGGGCACGTAATACAAAATGAGTCCTTAGAAAGATTAAAAGATTTTTTTTTTTTCAACACTACTCTTAGAATTTCTAGGCTAACTAATTGATGACTTTTTGTTGATTTCTTTGTCTAGAATAAACTTTTATGAAATCCTTTGTAAATCTAGATGGTTCTCCATCATGTATGGATTTGGTTCTATTTAAACCTTCTTTTGTATTCTAATTTTCCGAATGTAAGTAGATGATGTGTTTCTATTTGGTTTGGTTCAATTGAGGTTGATGCCATTGTGTGGAACACCTCGAGTGTATCAAACACCCAACATCTAGATGTAAAATATTCAAAATGATAAATTTTCTTTAGCACTTCAACTTACTGTGAGGTTGTCTGTCTGCATTGCACACTCGTAAGTAACAAGATGGAGTTATCTACTTGTACTATTCATTTTCTGAGAACCATTATATCTAAGTTCACAAAGTTTCATTGATTTTGGATGGATAATTGGTTCCATGTTTCATCTAGACTCAACGGTTAACTAGCCCATTCTTGGTTGTGGTACAATTAGACTACGTAGCTCATTTAACACGTTAGGTAAAAAAAAATAGAACTTATTTATATGATTTTATTTTACAATGCTTTCATTGTTTTGAGCTTTTCTTGAATGGATTCTAGAGTGTGAATTTCTAATATGGATTTTTTCAGTTAGATTATGTCTGCCAATAACTAAAAAACATTCACGATGTTTGATTGCTAATTTTGATGATCTAGATCATGTATCATACCAATTTGGAACAAAAGAGTGCCACAAATCTAGATAAGAAATGTATATTGTGGTCCAAGGGGACAGAGTGATCATACAAATATGATTCTAGTGGTATGAGATGAGATCTACTACACACACTTGTATTATGGTTTTTCTTCTACACAACAGAACAGAAACTTATGAAATGGGGACCTTGTTGTTTAAGGTCTTTTGTTTTCATCATGGTAACATGAAAATTTTCTACCATATGGATACGGTGACTCATGTCCTTATTTGATTTTGATCAATCTCTCTTTTTTGGTGATCCTTAATGCCTTTGCTTATTCTTTCTCATTTATTTATTTTTCTGTAAGTTCTATCCTCTTTTTTCTTTAAATTAAGTGGTACACTCAACAAAAGGGTCATAATCCATAAGAATGATGCTTGGGCTTTTAGTGACATATGTTGAACATGGATTTGTACAACCAAAAATTTAATATAGCTTGATTAATCAATGTTTTGAAAAGTGGTATCCGCCCACTTATGCACCACATATGCGGATGCACAGACCACACTGGATTACATTATGTTGTGCCAATATGTGGTATGCCATTAATGCAGTCTGCATGTATGTAATGCAGACACATGCCACATATGCAGACGCTTTAAAGAACCATGTATATTAGCCGAGCTAACTTGATCTAACAAATGGAGCTCATCAATGGATCATCTTTAACCATGTCTATGCTATATTCTGAAAGTGAAATCATTAGAGATTAACATTAGCAAACAAGTAATGATTCACTTGCAAATATTAGCAACTATTCCTGCATGATTCACAATTTTTAGTAGCATAACTAAGGTTATCAAAATAACTAATTAATTCTGTTTTCTTTCACTGGAATGATATAGATGTTTATTTGATCACACAATTCATAATAATTTGACATGACATGAGCATTGAGTTAGGAAGAACAAGATCACATGTTAAAGAGGAAATTGAATGAGTCTACAAATGCAAATGGAATGACCTTAAAATTGTTTTTATTATTTTTGTCTTTAAATTGTTTTTATATGTAAATAGAACCCATACATGCAACCGCATACACACTTTGTATTATGATGCCCAACCACTTATTAGATCCTTGTCAGCTATAGAGGGTTGCAACTCCTAGGAAAACCAATTGACATTGATCTAAGGTGATAACGTATATTGGCAACAAAATATTCTTTATTTTATTTCTCTTATAGCTGAAAATTGCAAACATGACTTTATTTGTTGATGAAGATTCCACCATCCAGAACGATAATTAACAACCACGTAGGTTAAACACCACTGGATCTGGCTATAAGCAAAGGATATATTTTGCTAAGGATTCTTTTTATTCATTAGTTTCATCATGTATGAGATGCCATTTAGTTTTCAATTAGCGTTCGCATCCAAGAGATTTGGCTATAATTGAAGGATATATTTTTGTAAGAATTCTCTGCAATTCTTTTGTACAATGACTAAGTTTAATTCACATATAGTTAATGAGTCAAATTGCACTGAAGTTTGATACCTATATACTCTCATAAGATTTTCAGATTTTCTGTCCAACATATCAAATTGAAAACAAAGTATCTCATGTACATTAAAGGAAATATAGTTTCAAGCTCGTATAAGCTCAAATGTCAACATTGACAAAGATTTTTTCAGTTGAAGTAGCAGGAACACATTGCTGCTATCAATCATTGTGACCATCAAACTCCAATCTACTAGCTAAGAACTAGGCGCAAGTACCTTCTATTCTGATAGATCGTAGCATATCTAGTATGGTATGTTGGTGTGCATAGAAGACCCATAGAGTTAGTGAGATGGCCAAGTAGTAGTACCCTTTCTCTTTAGGATAAGCTGGTGTACAAAAAGCAGCAAGTATTCATTTTAAGATGATTCAATCATAAAAGGTGGCCAAGCGATGCAGAAAGAAGGCAAAAGAAACTTAAAAAGTTCCAAAGATTTTATCATCTAGGCAAGTCCACGAAGAGAATTAATTAATTGCATTTACCAGCTTGAGTAGATATGCAAGTTGAGAACATGTTAGCCTTCCTAAAATAATGAGCTTGCACATTTGAACAGATCTTCATTTCTTTTGCAGTTTTTTGACAAATTTATTCCGATATCTGCCATTGATTTGTCAAGCTTGTGGAACTCTTGATGTATGAGCTCCTACTCTAGTTGTTTGGATATCACTAGTTTCCATTTTATGGTTTTTGGCTCTTTAATCATTGATTTTTCAATATATATGCATAAATAGTGGAAGATCAATTTGTTTTTGGCAACCTATCACTTCATTTTGTTACAGGAAAGAATTTTATCTCTATCTTATCAAACAGGTGTGATTGCTATGATCACTACAAGCAGCTTATTCCTTACATGGAGGCTTGGTGTTGGCAAAAGTCTCTTGTAAGAATGAGACACGACTTAGTAGGCCGAGATGAAGATCATTCTGACATGTTGATCATTCTGCAACATCCTCCAGTATATACATTGGGGACTGGTAGTTTGGAGAAGTATTTGCATTTTAATATACAAGATTCTCCCTATGAAATTTATCGGACTGAACGTGGTGGAGAGGTCACATATCATGGTCCTGGTCAGGTAGTCATTTTATATATTTGTTGCTAAACTCATTATCATTAGTTTCATTAGTGTTCTCTGTACATTTGTGGAATTTTTGTAGTCTCCTTACACTTGCACATAGCATAGAACTATTTCTTCCCCTTCTCAGCCTAGATATAACAAAAACTAGTCACATTTTAAACGGACATCAAGATGTCTCATTTTATCTCTTTTTTTTTTTAATTGTCATTAAATAGTGAAGTCTTTACTACCTATGTTCTATATCATTTTGTATCTTGCTTTAGAAAACTGAAAACATATAGGATGCCCTTTCCTCTTGTTGCAATATGCAATTTAATTCATCATCTTTAATGCATTTTATGCAATTATTACGTTAAAATGATATTTCAACAAATTTACCTGCGTTGGTACTCTAATTTCAAGTATCTCTGAAGATGACTATGCATTGTCTTGATGATTCACTTCTTTTTGTACTATTATATTCTCTGCAGTTGCATAGTAATTTTTTTTGTTCACTGTTGCATGTAAATTGAAGCATTTCAATATCGACCTCGTTTTCTAAGATTTGTGTTTTTGACTTATTTCTTATATGAATGAATTATGGTGTGAGAAATTTTGAAGAGTGACGAAATAATAGGAGAAAACAAAACCTTGGTGTCACTTGTCATTCAGAAGGAATACTGTGATTATTTCATGATGATTGCTTGTTGATGTGCTCTTCTTATTGTTTCTTGCTCTTCCATCTTACAGTTTGTATGTTGGCCTTCTTCATAGCTTGTAATGTACCCTATTGTCAATTTGCGGTATCACAAGATGGATCTACATTGGTACCTTAGGTCACTTGAGGAAGTGATTATCCGAGTCCTTTCATCAACTTTTGCTATCAAGGCATCTAGGATCAAGGGTTTAACCGGAGTTTGGGTCGGTATGTTGCTTATCTTATGCACTGCAATTGTTTCATTTGATTTATGTTGTATGACACTTGTACAGGACACTTAGAAGTGTTCAAGAAGTGCATGGATATGATAATAAGAAAAAAACATTTTACATGAGAGCCTCATTTCTATAATGGTGTTTGCATACAAAGACAAAAATATATAACACTTTTTCTTATCATGTCAGCTTTGACTGTTATCTCTCTCTCTCTCTCTCTCTCTCCATATATATATATATATATATATATATATATATATATATATATATATATATATATATATATATATATATATATATATATGTGTGTGTGTGTGTGTGTGTGTGTATATATATGTGTATATATATATGTATGTATATATATGTGTATATATATATGTATGTATATATATGTGTATATATATATGTATGTATATATATATATATATATATATATATATATATATATATATATATATATATATATATATGTATATGTGTGTGTGTGTACAGCCTCATTTCTATAATGATGTTTGCATACAAAGAAAAAAAACACTTTTTCTTATCATGTCAGCTTTGACTGTTATCTCTCTCTCTCTCTCTCTCCATATATATATATATATATATATATATATATATATATATATATATATATATGTGTGTGTGTGTGTGTGTGTGTGTGTGTAATCATCATGATAGGATATTATCAAATGATGTATGAAAAACATTGTAATTTTGGAAGTTTGCTGATCTTTTTTAACCCTTGTGTTTCTCTTAAATTTTTTAGGGAATAAAAAAGTTGCTGCAATAGGGATTCGGGTGTCACGGTGGATATCTTATCATGGATTGGCAGTGAATGTTACAACAGACTTATCTCCATTTCAGCGCATCGTTCCATGCGGCTTACAGGACCGTGAGGTTTGTAGCCTTAAGGAACTACTAGGGAATTCTTTGAGTGGGAAGATTGAAGATTCTGTTTTAATTGATACTGCTCATGAATCCTTGGTTAAGGAATTCTCTGAAGTTTTCCAGTTGTCACTTTCCAACAGATCAATCTCTTGATTTCAATTTTCCTGATGGTAGACAGAAACTATCAGAGCAAGAATTTGAGTTGGGGCAGCTTGTCCCAATATGTCATCAGCCTTTTGGTAATGCAAGGAGCTTAAATTCAAGCAAATTCTACTATAACAGTAGGAGATATTTGACAAAAATAAGTTTTTTTTTTTTTTTTAAGATACCAATACATATTGAATATTCTCATTGTTTTTGACTTGTGCAGAAGAACTTCGGTGAAAGTCCAAGTTTTATGTTTTTATCCCCTAATGTTAAATCCGGTTAAGGTAGTTTCATGCAGGGAATAGTCAAATGCTTGATAACATATTAATGCTCTACTAGTGCTCTTAAATTGAGAATATCTCTTATAGATGATAGATAATGCATGTTTTTATTTTAGTATTCAGATTAATTGAATTTTAGCAATGCTCATGCATTAGCACATTACAGATGTTAGCCACAGCGATCTCAATGAAGTCGTTACTTGTTCCCCACTTCATCATCATTCAATGAAGCTTCTTGAGAATTTTAGCTGTCCATTTCTAACTGTCTCCCTAATCCACCTCATGTTGCTCAAATAGACATCGATGGCGCGATAGAGGCCGTCGTCGAGCATCCTCCCGTGGTACGGCAGCGCGAGCGCGAGGTCGCAAAACTTGTCCGGTTTCAGGTTCGCGTCTGGCGCGATCTCTGTGTCCACCAGTAGCTTGTTCTTATCAGGACATGGGGATGATCCCGCCTCTCGACGTCTGCGTCCTCTGCGTCGGCAGCCGTGGCCGACCTCTCCTAGAGGCCCTCGAGAACGAAGGCTACGATTTGTTGGACACAGTCCACGAGGTAGGAATAAGTCAGCATCAAGAGGTCGTTGACGGTTTCGTGCTCGAGCTGCGAAGCGATGCTGCGTTCCAGGGCGGTCCGGGAAGCTTCCGAGGCGCGGAGGAGGCCCAAAACGAACCGGGTGGTGACCGGACCCGAAGAGGAACTGCTGCTCGTCTTCTTTGATGGGGGGAGGTTGGTGGTGACGGTCTCTAAGGTTGCTCCTCCGCCTCGGATGGCAGCGGGCCAGAGGCACGAGTGGCGGCATGATGGCGGTTCGACCGTGAGAGCCCCGGGATCCTTGGCGTAGGAGATGAGGGAGCCTTGGATCACCTCGGCGCTCAGATCCTTGGCTCTCGGAGATAACTCGCTTGCAGAAGCCAGAAGGGGAGGCAGAGAGCCGCGGCGTCCTCCTTCAATGTCTGGTATCCTCTTATAGTCCAAAACTGTGCTTCGACTATGCTTTAATTTCCAAGTATGAAATTAATTAGGGTTTGAACTATACCTTTTTGTTCCTTGTTTACGACCCCTGTTTTAGCAATTCCAGGATCCAATTGTTGTGATTTACTACCTGTGGAAGAAGGCGATGGTTGACTCGGTGGACTTAATTGGATTCGAACATCCCACGAGTTTGTGGTCTTTAGCAGCAGGCAATCATAGCATATCTATATGGTCATTGCCAACCTCGAGCTGTTTACAGATGCATGCATGCATGGAGTCTTGAGACACCTAAGGTTATTACTGGTACAGAAGAAGAAACAAGCAAACAAGGATTTCATACACAACAAGCTGCTGTCGAATGGCTATGTACCACCATCTCATGAACCATTGGCTAGTCGTCCTCTGCATCAGCCTCGCCCGCTGTTATCCGTTCGAGCTCTCTTGCTACCTCCGCCATCTCAGGCCTCTTCTCGGGCGACTGCTCGCAGCACCACAGCGCAAGCTTCAGCAACATGATCATCCCGCTCGTCGCCCTCTTCTGCACCAGCATCTCCGCGTCGAACACCTCCCCCGTCCACTCCTCCCGCACCGCGCGGTTCACCCAGTGGCACAACTCGACGCTGCGCACCCCGCCCGGCCTCGAGTTCGCCGCCACCCTCCCGGTTATGAGCTCCAGGAGGAGGCAACCGTAGCTCCAGACGTCGGTCTTCCTCGACATGCTGCGGTTGAGCTGGTACTCCGGCGACTTGTAGCACACCATCCTGTGGACCGCGAGCGAAGCGGGGATCAGAGGAGCGAGCCCGTGGTCGCAGACCAATGGCTTGTCGTTCTCGTCGAGGAGAACGTTTGTTGCCTTTAGGTTGCCATGGGGGACACTGCTTCTCATGTTCAGGTGCAGGAACTCCATCGCCTGAGCCACTCCTTGTGCCACTTGCAACCTCGAGCTCCATGTGAATGGAGTTCTGTCAGCTCTTCTTCGTCCTCCTGTTTCGTATGGCTTCGTGGAGAGATCAGCAATATTACCATGGATGCGATCGAACAGGTTGCCATGGCATGCGTAGTTCGAGATCACAAGCTTCTCGGTGCTGGAGTAGTAGTAGCCGAGCAAAGGCAACAGATTCGGGTGCTCCATGGCGGAGAGTGATCTCATCTGCTTCAGGAATTCTTCCTTGGTAACTGGGCCGATGCCTCTCAGCCTCTTCACCACCACCATCCTAGCGCCATCGAGCATCGCCTTGTAGCAACTCCCGAAGCTCCCCTTGCCCAGTCCCTCCGCCGAGGCTTTCAAAAGCTCGTCGATACCGAACCCACCTCCATCCGTCGCAAACGTGATCTTCCCCGGCTCTTGCACCACTGCGTCCTCCTCCTCATCGCAACGCATGCCTTCCCCCTTCTCGATGATTTCAACAGCAACAGCAGTAGGAGGAGGAGGAGGGTTCTCCTTCCCCGTCTCCTTCGCTTTTAATCGCCTGCAGAAGGCGTAGATGGTCCACAGCAAAATGAGCAACACAAGAGCATCCACGATCACGAAGATAGTCACAAGCAGCGTCTTCAGCTGGCTGTCGGCGGCCACCACGCGGCCGAATGTCAGCAGCAGGAGCAGGGGCAGGTGGTGATGGTGGTGAGCTGAGTGCATGGAGAGTTGCTTAGAAGCTGCAAGTTGGTTCTTCTTGGAGGAGGGGTGTTAAAAGAAATAGATGGAGTTCGAGCTCAGCTTATATGGAAGAATATGCTCTCTGAGATCATCTGCTTCCATCCTCGGGAGACAAAAACTAGGCAATGGTTTCCAAGTCCTGAAGAAACTTTCTGAGAAAACAAGGGAGTGGGACAATTTATTCTCTCAGATAGAATGATATAATATGCCAGATGCGATGATGTTCTTCTTGTTTGTCAGTAATGTCGTACCATCTAGAATTCTTTTGTTAGATATCTGTTCTTGAAGTTATCTAAGTCCTTGTTATTTGTGACAGACAAATTTCTTCTCTTCTTGTCTTATTACTCTGATGGATGTACGTGTCTGATAAAGAGATGCAGCCCAATGAAAGATCTGTGTTCTCTCTCTTGTCCGTTCAAGATTAAGCTTTGGATGGAATTGGTTGTGAAGCTTCATATGGCGATCCATGGAAATTGTACGTTAGAATGAATCTGACATCTGCATACCTCTGCCTACATGTTGTTCAGAGGCAAACATCATGTGGCAATTGTACCCTTTTATCCAATGTCGAAACCATTGTTAGATTGTAAGCTCGTAAGTCACTGTTTCAGCACTCTCAGTTCTTAAAGAACATCAGATATCATACCAGATTGGCATGGCAAGAGACAAATGAGCTTGTACAGCAAGCAAGATTCTTGCTCGATCAGGCTTCTAAACAGCCAATGTTAGCTTAGTGTTTAGCAAGAGGCACTAAGCAATCAATCACATAATGTGTATTCCTCATCTACAATAAATTGCAGCTCAGAACAGCCTTTCTTCTATAACTCATAGAAGCTGTGTCTCTGAGGTAACATCATCTCATCCCTGGGGATCCTTGAGTACACACTGGAATAGCCCTTCCTGCACCTGCCATGGCTGCTGGCCTCCACCTGCGCCAGGAACACAGCACAAACCGGCCTGTGATCCGAGAACCTCGACTCCCCCCTGAAGTACTGCAGCTGCTCTATGCCCTCGCCGTACCACAGAATCCGATCGCACCTGCGTCGCAAGGCAGCAACTTATTCCCTCTTCCGCAGCAATCGCCGAAGAAGAAGAAGAAGAAGGAAAGGTTAACTACCATGCAGGCGTTCGACGCTTCTTCTTGGACTTGGTCGTCTCCCCTGCGTATGCGTCGGAGTTGTACGAGTACTTGTACGTGGGAGCGAAGTAGATCTTCCCTTCCTTCCACCCGTCGAACACCCTTCCTGCTTCTCGCTCCATCTTCAACTGTTCATCGTCAGTTCAAGAGTAAGCAGGTCATGTGTGCTGCAGATCGATAAGATTGAGGTATGATTCCATGCCTGATCCCTTCCGAGAAGAGAATCCCAGTCATTGTACTCCAGCAGTGTTGTTGCTTCGTTGTAGCTCAGCGCAATCCGGTAGTTCAAGTCTCCGAGCCACAGTATGCGACTTCAGCAGATGGAAACGTACAAGCTCAGTGAGGAAGGGAAGATTTAAGGCTACATGATTAGCTACCGTATGATTCGTACTCGTGTTCGAGGATCTTCTCGGGGATTCGACTTCCCGGGATCTTGCAGACCCTAGGGAACTGCGTGCTCTTGAGGATCTCGGAAACATCTGCGTTCCTCTTCAGTTCGTCGCCCTCCTTCTCGCCCGACGTCAAGTGGCTGCAGACGAAGCAGAAGCTCGTCCGGTGCAACGACATGCTCATCGCGATGCAGCCCTGAAACATGCACTTCCCCTGTTAGCAGCCGCCGATGGCTTCATATCCGTGCCGGTAACGCTGCGAAACCTTGAAACTTCACCTTGTTGCCGAGGCAGCCCATGATTCCTCTCCCGACGGTCGCCACCCTGAGGTGGCCGACGTCCGGCACCAGCTCGCTGCGAACCCATACCGAGAGGAAGATGCCCACCATCTGCTTGCTGGCGACGAGGGAATAGTTGGCGTCGCGCCGGGCTTCGGGGCTGACGACATGGGACATGGGGTGGCAGTAGTACTCGTCGTCGGAGCCTGAGTCGGTGCTGTCGATGAACTCCCTTAACTTCCTCGCCCTTCGCCGGATGCCGCTGGCGGTCTCGGGTCTGCAGTTGCAAGTCTTGACGAGGGTGCCGTCGACGCGGCAGTTCTTGCCGATGGCTTTGAGGGAAGAAGGCTTTTGGAAGAGGTGGCTGCTGCTCGACTTGCAATCCTTGCCGAGCTTTGCGCCATTCCAGGTCTCGGAGGAGTCGTCCTGCTTGTCGCTGGGCTTGTTGAGGGCGTGGCTGATGAGAGCCAGCCATTTTGTGGCCGGCTCGTTGTCCTCGATCACCAACACGTTCCCTGCATTTAGAGGAACTATTTCCTGAAACCTGCAAAGGGATCCAAATCATTAGAACCATTTCATGGTTGAGCCACAAATCTAAAGAAGAGATTCTTACCCTAACACATAGATATCAGCTGATCCTTCTACTTGGAGGAAATCTTCGAGGTTGAGGCCATTGTTTGGAGACCTTCCCCCTACATTCCATGTCCCAACAAACACCCTGCACCATGAGAATTCTTGGAACTTGAGACATAAAACAGCGAGGAACAGAACACCACCACATGTTTGATGGATTGCGTCTAATCCTACCGGTACTCCTCCACTCGACCACCAGATTTCCTTCTGGGTTTCTCCAAGATGGACAAGTTGAGGCCTTCGATTCTTGAGCTCGTGTGCCTGCCTGAGAAATTATAGACAAAATCTTGAGTTGTAGATCCTGTTTCATCGGGACATCTGAAATGCCCATCGAGTGCACACCTGAAAGGCTTTTCCTCACGGTTGGATACGCCTCGAGTAGATTTGTCCTTGTAATGTACCTGCTCTCCAAATCTTTGTTCCGAACAGCAGAAGAAGAAGAAGAAGAAGAAGAAGAAGAAGAAGAACGCATTAAAATCGCAAAACTGAATGCAGTAAATGCAAGAAAAAAAGAGAGTTCAAGATCGTCTTACCGAAGACGATCTCCGCTCGTGGGAATATTTCTCCATCGGAGCCTCTCTTGTTCTTCCCTTTTCGACTGAATATGCTTGGTAAGATGGACTGCGACACCAACCATCCTAAATGAGTGTATCCTTTCCAAGAACATGTGCAGCTTCTGGCGAGAGAAGGGATACCTTTTTCTTCTTGTCGTTCTTGGCAGAATCGTCGGATGTTCTGGACTTCGTCATGTCGTCGTCACGGAGCTCGTCGAATGGCATCCAACTCAGAAACGCATCTGGTTTCCGGATGCGCCCATCTCTGGTGCATCAAGATTCGAAGACAAAAGGGAGAGAGATGGGAAGGGAGGAATGACGAGAAGGCTTCTCGTTGGAGAGAGCCTCCTACTTCGTGGCTTGCCGTTCTGGCATTTCAACAAACACTCCTGCATCCACTTTTAGGTACCGAAACCGGTGGAGGACAAGACTTGGTCTTCTCCTCCTCCCGTTCTCGCAGCACGTACATGGATGGGGAGGCGGGAGAACAGAAGGAAGCTAATTGTGGCACGTCGTATGAATGACTCATTCCCGATGCCTTCTGACCAACAAAACTCACGACACAAGGTCAAGTGCCCGTATGCTAAATTGTGACACGTTTCGTTCATCCTTATGTTGTAAGTGCCTATAATCAAACCTAAGTGCCGTATGCTAAATTGTGACACGTTTCGTTCATCCTCATGTTGTAAGTGCTATAATCAAACCTGAGGATACGGGGCAAACGTAATTAGTTATCTATACATTTCTATATTTTCAAAAGTTAAATTAAAATTATAATTTTTATAGATAAAATATTTAATCTTATTTTTTAAAAATTATCGATACCGATTTACTATTGAATGCATATGGTATTTCTATCAAGAGAGTTAATGATGTAAAAAGAAATAAAATTAAATATTTCACTTGTATAAAAATCCTAATATAATTTTTAAAAATATAAAATTAAAATATATAAAAATAATATATAATTAGTTTTATTTATAACTTATTACATATTATGATATTATATTCTTATAAATTTTTTTTATTATATTATTATATTCATAGACTCATACTATCTATTGTGAAATCTTGTATCTGTATTTATATCTATGATCACGATAACACGACGAAAGTGATGATTAGTAATGCCCACTTAGAAGAAGATAGTGATGATAAGAGGCATTTAGGATATTAAAGAAAAAAATGATGATAATATCTTATATATATATATATATATATATATATATATATATATATATATATATATATATATCTATATATATATATATATGGCGGGTGGTAAGAAGTCAAAACACCAAACACCTCTGCCCGGGAGAACAATAAGCATGAAATGTAATGAGAAATCTGCTCGCTTTCGCCGCCCGACACTTCTCCAGTCCCGTTTCCTTCCTCGGTCTCTTCACCTCTCTAGGCCTCCGTATCGACGCCGGTCTGCCTCCTTCGTTGCCCCTCGCATTCCATTCCTCTGGCCGTCGCACACGATTCCACACTTTCCTGTCCGCAAGAACGCGACCCAGCATAGCAGAATCATCCCCCACTGCATCAGCCACTCGAGTCAAGGGCCGTCTCGCCGACCGTTGCCTCAGTTCCTACCGCGCGCAGGATGCCCTTCGCATGCTCGACGAAATTCCCCGTCCGTACTTCGCTTCATGGAACCGCTCGAACCCGGTTACGGCTTTTTATGAGATGCGTTCTTCGGGCTTCCGGCCGGATCAGGTCGCGTACGGGAAGGTGGTCTCGGCTTGCGCCGCGTCCCGCAACCTGGATTTGGCCGAGCAGGTCTATGCTCTGGTGATAAAGGACGGCTTTTGCTCGGATGGATACGTTTGTTCTGGACTGATCGACCTCTTCTCGAAGCATGGCCGTCTCGATGATGCTCTAGGCGTTTTCTGGGAGGGCGCTACTACCAACGTTGTTTGTTGGAATGCTATCATAGCAGGGGCGGTCTGGAATGAGGAGAATTCGATTGCTTTGGACCTTTTTCCTCAGATGGTGAACGGGTTTTGCATGCCAAATCTCTTTACTCTGTCGAGCATTTTACGTGCTTGTGCTGCTGCTGGGAGACTGGATTCAGGTAAAGGAATACATGCGTGGGTGATTAAACATGATGCTGGACCTGACGTTGTTGTCACAACTGCTGTTGTCGACATGTATGCGAAATGTGGGGATATGGATGCGGCCATGAAAGAATTCTCGCGGATGCTTGTTCGCAATGTGGTTTCCTGGACAACAATTATTTCTGGTTTCGTTCAAAAGGAAGAGGTTGGCGATGCTTTGATGCTTTTCAAACAAATGTTAGGTTCGGGTGTGGAGATTAACAAGTGCACTATGACCAGTGTGCTCCTTGCCTGCTCTAAATTATCAACGGTGGAAGAGACAGACCAAATTCATTGCTTGATTACGAAAATAGGGTTGTGTACTGATCCTGTGGTGAAAGGTGCCCTGCTCAGCACTTATGCAAAACTTGGAAATGTTCAATCATCTGAAAGGATTTTTGAAGAGACAGATACATTGAGAAGTCCTACCACTTGGTCAGCTATGGTCTGTGGCCTTGTACAAAACGAATGCTTGTTGAGATCACTGCAGCTGTTCTGCAGGATGTTCAGTGAAGGTCTTAGACCTGACAATAAATGCTGCTCTGTTGTTCTTAGCGTAGTTGACTGTACAGATTTTGGAAGGCAGATACACTCTTACGCCATAAAAGATGGGTCTGTGCATGATGTTCTTGTTGGGAGTGCACTTTTTACCATGTACTCCAAATGTGGTAGCTTAGAAGATAGCTGTAAATTTTTCATCAGAATGCAGGATAGAGACAGAGCTTCATGGGCATCTATGATCTCTGGATTTGCAGGACGTGGTCATACTAATGAAGCATTCCAGTTGTTCAGAGATATGATACTCGAACATATCGTGCCCGATGAAATGACTATATCCTCCATTCTTGTGGCATGCAATGATGGACGGTTCTTGATGAAAGGCAAAGAGCTTCATGGGCATACTCTTCGTATTGGACTCAGGATTGACCCACCTCTTGGTAGTGCTCTAGTCTCGATGTATTTGAAATGTAAAAATCTAGCATCTGCCAAAAGAGTCTTTGATGTGGTCTTGCAGAAAGATCAGATCATATGGTCTTCCTTGGTCTCAGGCTATGCCACAAATGGTTACAGTGAGGAGGCACTCAAGGAACTAACACACATGGTTGCTGCAGGTATTGACCTTGATCGGTTTACTTGCTCATCAGTTCTTTGGGTATGTGCGAATTTATGGAGACCGAGTTTGGGTGAGCAATTGCATGCCCACGCAATTAGAGCAGGCACAATATCTTATAATTCAGTCAGTAGTGCACTATTGACATTATATGCAAAATGTGGTAGAATTGATGATTCTCATAGAGTATTTGATGAAACTGAATACCGTGATTTAGTTATGTGGACATCCATGATTGATGCATATGCTCGGCATGGGAGCGGTGTTGAAGCTCTGGAAATGTTTGAACTGATGAAAGAAAATGGAATCAGACCTGATTCTGTGACATTTGTTAGTGTCTTATCTGCCTGTAGTCGGAATGGTTTAGTGGAAAAAGGCCTTTTCCATTTCAATTCTATGAGCTCTGACTATGGGATTGAACCAAAAACTCATCACTTTGCTTGTATGGTTGACTTACTTGGTCGATCCGGAAGGCTCAAAGAAGCTGCAGATTTAATTGGTAGGATGCCTATTGAACCTGATTTACTAGTATGGAGTACATTGCTTGGTGCTTGCAAAGTCCATGGTGATGTTCAGTTGGGAAAGTTAGCTGCAGAGAAAGTTCTTGAACTGGAACCTAAAGACTCTGGAACTATTATTTCTTTGTCGAACATCTCTGCAGATGTGGGGAACTGGGAAGATGTTTTGAGGATTAGAAACTCAATGAAGGGAGGTAGTTTGAAGAAGGAACCTGGATGGAGTATAACATAAAGGATCTGACTGTTTATATTCTAATTCCATGAGAGAAGGTTCACTTGATTGTTATTCTTGATCAATTTTTGCATGTTCTCTGACATCAATGAAATTGTGTTGGAAGGTATTTTCAGTAACATGGAACAGACATATATGAAATCAGTGGTGACCATAATGACATGGTCATTTATTTATTTTGGACAGGGAGAAGGGAAGAGGGATTTGCTGCAAGTTGACTAGATCATATCAAGACTTCCAACTTTTTTGTTGAAAGGGATCTAGTAACTGAAGGGTAAGTCTAAAACATAAATCATTTCATGCATTTCATTCATTTTACGAATCTTCTAAGGAAGGAAAATGATGATTTGTCTTGTTAAGCAAGATTATTGTAGTCATCTAAGTAGTGTAACTGTTTTGCACCTTTTCAGTTTTAACTATTTTTTCAAGTGTCTTCTGTCAGTTGATTTATTGTGTTGCATATGTCATTGTTTATAACTCATTTATTGTACATAATGGATCAGATTAATTAAATGTTTATGCTAACTCATTTATTATACATCTCTTAGTGAGTTATTCTAAGGTTTGATATATACAATTGACAAGACCACACAAGTAGAGATAGATCTTTCACATCTAATAGTGGCACAAGAGGGGGTATATTAATGCTATATTGGTGGATCTACTTTGATGATTGGTGTGATGACAGTTACATGGATGGTTGTCATGGCAAAATGCTAGGCGTTTTGGAGATGGATTAGAAAGAGCCAAAACTGGAGGCATTAGGAAGAGCCCTGGCTTGAAACAGAACTCTTATAACACCTCGATTTAGTCTCACGATTGGTATTGGATATGATAAGGTGCTCAAGTAAGAAAGGGTAATCTGTGATTGAGGCTAGGGAGCACAGCACAGCGTGGAGTTACCAAGCTAGGATTGATCTAGGCTATATTGATGTTTGACAAAGACGTCAAGCCCTTCAGTGAGACGAATTGTAACAGTCCAACTTAGTCCCATGGGCAAGGGCCTAGACTGACTTATAAGAGCTTAATGAAGTTCTTGGTCTCAAGCATTTTGCACAAGTGGGTTTAGACTCCATGAGGTTAATGGATTAGTTATCCAATCAAGCCAGGTCATGACATAAGGAACCGAGATTCTCCTTTAACATGATTTTATTTGTTGGTATCATTCACTAGTTCCAAGTAAAGATTATCACTAGCTAAACCAAAAGAAACATCTAGTATTTGTCAAAGGCTCTCACCATAAAGAAACCTATGTGAAGTGGCTATATAGCTTATTTAAGAGTGTCTGATTGATCATTATAATATCTACAATAAAGTGATAAAGAGATAACGGAAAATGGGGTGGAGAGAAGAAGAGTAGAGAGGGATGCGGCAATGGCAGATGCAGATGTAGACATGGGTGCAGGGGAAAACCTATGATAGGATAAGTTAGGGTTTTGTTTTTTCATCTTTAAAATTTTTAAAAAATAAAAAATAGTTGGGTTTTCTGCCTGCCCCAGGCCCATTACTTAGCCTGAAGCGGGCAGTAAGCTCGGTTCACTTGCCTTGCTGAGTGGTAAGCCTGTATTACACTTGAACACCCCGAAGTTGCTCTGATTCGGGTTTCGGGTAGTGGTCAGACTGCAAGCAAAATTGCAGTCCATGGTTTAGATAAATGAGTGGTGAATTTGAAGACCGATAAATGAAGCAACCTTCTGTTAAGGTTTACTAATATGAATGCCTTGCATCTAGACTGACTAAAGCTAACTCTTTCTTATTTATTGTGACAGTTTCTATTTCATTTTCTTCTCTTAAGGTGAAAGTGATCGTCGAATCAATTTGTTTAGTACAAAACAACTTCTTTATCATTTAGGATAACATGTAAAACTAGTTATTGTTGCGGTCTTAAGAGGGATAATACACAGTCTTTTTCCTACAAGCAAAGAGCTCTTTTACTAGGTTGATTAAGAAATAAACCGTAAACTAACAAAAAAGCCTGCCTGCATGTAGTTTGATTCCTTCAACGAATTAAGTTTGAGATACTGCATCCTGTCATCTTTTTTTTCCCATTCAAATCATTAATCTGAAATTGAGTTAGCTTTCAGCTTATGAAGCTGTTTATCTATGCTTCTTTAGGATATACTATTCTTTCTTGATCTCCTTGCTTGGCTGTATAAATTAAGCTCAAACTGATTGCCATACTTATCAAGTAGAACTGGATTGGACAGGATATCATAAACCCTTTGGATCTTCGTCAGCCTCCAAAGAAGAACAAACATCAGTGTGGCAGTGAAGAGCCAAGCTCTTGTACGTATGCTCTCTTGATTCCATCGGCCCCAGCATTCTCCGATCCAAGCGCAAGACCTCGGTAGAAGTTAGCTGCTTGCCTTCCATTCCTCACCTGACTAGTTCATCATGTCTTCCGGTGGACAATGCTGCACTCAGCTTCTGTGACTAAGTTGCAGGCGAGACAAGTATATCCATTATAGCAATGAAAAGGCCGACCACTGGAAGAGGAAAGCAGACCCCATATAGATTTGGGGATAAAGGATCAAATTTGCACCGATGAACTTGCTGTCAGAGAGATTTTTCTGGTCTTTGCTGTTGTCAATATCCATTCAGAATCAAAAGTCCACGATAAAAGTTTTCTACAAACGTTTGGCTAAAATATAGTCCTGTAAACAGACAAAACTAGTGACTGAAGTTTCTTCTTATCTCTTCAGCAAGACGGGTAGATAAAAAGCATCATCATCATCTATTCCTCTTTAACTGTGCCATGAACTTAGCCTAGTTCTTTAATAGTTCTTCCAGTGGAGAATGCTGCATCATTTTGATACGACGACCCAAACACTAGTTCGATATCAATGCGTCCTCCAATGGCCATAGATTCTATTCTCTTCTCTGTAGAAAAATTAAGCTCAAATTATCATTTCTGGTGAGGCTTTCTAAGAACTTATTCAACATATTCACAAGAACGATGCAAACTTTTATTCCCTTTCTCTCATAGTTTAAAGAAATTAATTTATATTAAATAGCTCACATGACGTTCACTCATTGACTCGAACATGAGATCTCGTATCGCAATAATATACTGTCATCCTTTCTCCCATAGAACGATTTGCAGCGGCAGCACAAAACCATATTCCATATCAACCCAAACAAGTGTCTTTCGAGTGCTGCAAAGAATTTCTAAGCTGACAGCCCCTACGATCGACCATACAACACTGCAGTCATTGACAAAAGAGATGGATGGTCTGACTCAGTCACATCCAACGTTGCTGCAATCGGCAATCAATACTTACAGCAGATGCGATGTGGGGAAAAGAACAAGCGTTATTGCATACCGTTCGAACAAAACGTAGGGCGGCAGATAAATCGATCCACAAATGCAACCACCATTTCAAGCTTTCGACCGCTGCTCGTCTTCCGGAGGGGAAGGTGTTATTTTATCCACCGATTCTTGCAATTCTCATGTTTCAGAACATCTCGCAGCAGAGACTCTCTTTTGATCTCTCTCAGACCCACCGATTCCTCTGCCAGAGAAAGAACAATCAAAGGAAACACCTGTTCCAATTCCCACAAGAAAAAAAATAACTTATCGACAAATTGTCAGTGAAATTTTGGGTTGTAGAACCTCGGACAAAATGATTCTTTATATCTTCAATAAATTTTTGAACAGAAAAAACATACAGAATCGGACCCCAATCGAGAATAAGCTCGTTTGTATAGAAAACAACCCTCCGTTATTTGATTGCCACCGTAAAAAAAAAAAATGTACCCAGTCTTAAGATGAGCAAAAGCTCAAGAAGAGATGCCAAAGACATCTGTGTCCTCTCGCACACGACCACCACGCTGATGAATTGAGCAGAGCAGTGGTGACGATAGTTTGAGGGCATGTAAACATGAAAACTGCCTCCTGGAATCTTAGAACAGACATATATTGCATGCCGAGAACTAGGTAAAGGTAATAGACATGGCATATGATTGAAGAAGAGTAAGTGCTTGCTCTGCAACTGCTCGGTTCCTTGCCTGCCTCACCCACTCGATGACAACTTCCTCTGCTTCACTGCCACGAACCCCTCCTTCCAAGACCTCTGCTGCCTCCACAAAATTACCGTCTACCAACAAGTTCTCTACTTTGCTGATGACAGGCTCGATTCCATCTCCGGATTGTTCTTTCATCTGATAACATAGGAGAGCAGCAGATTCAAGTGTTAAATAGGGTAATGTATCAAGAACGTAGGCACAAAGAGTGTCTCATTGTTGTCACATCAAATCACGATAAGACCACAATGCAAGTGCAAGAAACCATGAAACTGACCTTTATTGAAGATGCAACATGAGCTACCATATGAGCTAGGATACCACCACCGCCAGCTGGAATAAGGCTGAAATGCCGCAGGGTACCTTTCAGGGATTCAAACTGCGATGAAAGAAGAATGTGAATGGCTATGCAAAGCAATTGAAGTATCAAATCTTGAGATGTGGTGTGCACTCAATTTATGAGGTATAGAATAGGAACAGCAGGCTAAAAGGTGTTCTCCACACTATTAATCAAGAAAGGGAAAACGAATGTTCACAATTAACAGTTAAATTGTCCTGTAAGGAGAAGTGCATGCATATAACAGCAACGACCTGATAAAAAAAATGTCATTAACAAGGAGAAATTGCACCAATAAGTTAATTACTGTCAATTAGACAGCTAGGCAGTGATCATTAAGTTAAATGTATGGATCACACTTGCTATCCTTCAGTTAAAACTCATCTGATTAATACATACATACATATATATATATATATATATATATATATATATATATATATCAGAATCATAATCAGTTGGGGTTGAACCAAATCCAACTGAAATAAAAAAAGAAAGATCGGTTCATGATGCAGTCAAGTGAAGCTGGATTCTGGACCCCATGCAATCCAATTGTGCATAGAAATACTTTTTTGCAGTCTAGGTTGCTACGACTTATAAATATTCATCTGATAGCGGATATGTCACTTAAAAATTATTAAAGATCCCATTAGTATTACCTAATCAAGTCACTATTACACAGATAATTGGATTGGATAGCTAATGACATTGTTAAATCAAAATATTGATTCATAAAGTCCAATTAGAATTTGGATTATATCATATCAAATTCAATCCATTTACAGGCCTACCATAGAAACTTCCTTTTTCTAGATTGGACATCAACCTGATACCAGCCTCTTCCACATAGATAAGGAACAAAATTACCCATCTCCACTGAATATGCCTGATAGACATGAAAAAAGTGACTCTTGCCCCAAATAACTTAGAATGTCAATTCTTAACAACATGACATCCACAGAAAGAAAATAACAATCTTCATTTGCAGAGAAATCACTGATCTTCAGTAACATAACAATGAAAAATTAACCTACCATTGTCAAAATAGTAGGATTACCAGCAATCTTGACCAAAGATGAAACTGAAAAGTTGGCATAATTATCTACGAAAGCAGTATAAAGAAATAGCTATGAACGCAGTCAACACCAAATTTGACTTGCCTTTTGATTGAGCTGCATCTGAGTGCTTGTCCCATTGTTTAATATTTCTTCTGGAAGGCATGAAAGTGCCAACTCTACAAGTGAATCCTTATCAATGCCTTCAAGTGACTTTAGCAGTGCATCTACCTCAGCTCGGATTGGCAATCCTCTGGATAGAGCATCTTCCAAAGCAAGTGTTCCCTGCATGAAAATTGGCAAGTAGATAGGCACATAGATTTATGTTTCTGAACACATAAATAGTAAAAAAAGCTTGATAATTGCAATGTGTTCAAATTATGTTGACTTCTGCCTGCCATCCAAGGTTTGGTTTCAACGGTTCAGTTGTACTGGGTACAAAAATTCGAAACAAAAATATTTAGGGAAAAATCAACAGAGAAACAAGAAATTAAAGCCACATAAAGCAGTCAGACTGACATTCAAATAGATATGTATGCATATGTGTGTGCATGCCTCGTTCAAGACAATTATCTAATAAAGAGTTCATTCAGTTAAAACATCAAAAAATGATTAAAATTCAGTTGTGCTTACAATCCTAATTAAGAATCTATAATGGTGAAATGATTGACAGATTTAAGTAAAACAATGCTGAAACTATTGATTTTGTAATGTAGCTCTTAATTTGTTTGCTCTCAAAATCATAAAAACAGCATTACAAATTAACAGAAATCAAATTATTCTTGCTCCAGCATGCTATATCCGCTAAATCTCCAGACCTTCCGAAAGATTTGTAACCATATTTAAAAGTGCCAGTCAAAACTGTTTCAGTCAACACCAGCAAAATTATCAAACTCAGAAGAACCCCTGAAACTCCTGAAACAGATTGGTTGAGCATACTTTCAACCATTATTTATTGTAATCTTGATATGAAGTCCCATTGCCCAGACTCAGGTAAAGACAATAGAAAATAGTACAGAACCCACCAGTGCAAGTTTGTGAACAGAGTGTGTCTGGCGGGCTTCTTCAGATCTTGCATAGAACGCCATACACAAAGCATTTATCTGACAAAAACCACATAAAACATCCCAGTAACTATCCAAAAGCATAATAAATTAATAGAATGACAAAATGAGTAAAAATGGGTTGAAAACATGTGTTGCTCCTTCATAGCATAGTCAGATACCCACTCAACAAAAAAGGTGTAGATAAAATAACAACAGAATAGTATATGCCCGCTGTGACAGCATATCATACATTAAGGTCTGCTTCAGCAATCTTTTCTATCTGAGATGATTTCTCCTTTGCAATAGCTGCAGCTAATTCAGCTTTTGATAACTCTTTAACTTTCTTAAGCTGCGTATCAGTTTCTTCGTCCTGCAAGAAACATGTAAACCTAATTATTAAACTATAAAAGGGGTGACAGTGATGATGCTGGTTTATCAAGAATGCACCTTGCGTTGCAATTCCTCTCTAAGTTTGTTTTCAGATTTTTCCTGAAGTGACTTGATTGCAGCTGCTGCTTTTGCCTTCTCTCTGTTCAACTCCTGAAAACATAGTTTCAGTAATCAGAGAAGTTCTTTTGTGATGAGAATGTAGAGAACTGATCATATTGATTTTCTGCGAATCAACATGATTGAAGCCTTTTCCAATAGACAATTCACTACAGAGCATGCTTTTTCAGATTTACTTCTCAAATTGACATGTAAGAAACTGTAGAGCATATGTAGGCATATCATGAATTAGATATAACTCATACATTTACAAGTTTTGAACTTACTCCTTTTGTATTGTATAGCAACTAATAGTTCTTAAAAGCATCTTTAACCATTAATGTAGCAAATATACATAAAAAATAGGATTTAAAAGCATTTGGAATTGGAACAGACAACTTTTGCCATTATCAACATCGTACTGATATGAATTCTGGATTAAGATATGAAAACCATTATAGGAAGCACAATAAGTAGCCAAGTTATATGAGCTTTGAAAAGCCATATAAGTCACCAAGCACTAATTGCACAATGCCAAAATTCATAATTCTTAATTTCATGACCTGTACCTCAGAACATAATTTGACTAGATAAACTCTGATAGGAGTAGTAAATTAGGTATCTAGAATCATATTAAAACAGTCATCAAAAAACTATTAAATGCAACTCAAACCTACAAGCGATGTTTAAGAAAAATAAAGAATTCAGAATTAAATAGCTTAGCAATTTTAAATAAGCAAAAGCACATCAAAACTTAACAGTAATGCCCATTGACCGAATAAATAATCACAAAATAAATGGTGTATTCACAAGAAACAGATCAGAGATGTCTAGACCTTCTCCAAAATTGCTGCCTCTTCAGCATACATTAGTGCTCGGGCCTTAGCATCCTTCAGTTGCTTTTCATATTTCTCCTGAAATCAGAAACACAGATAAGAAAAGAACAGAATTGTCATCTGCATCTATGAACAATTTTGTAAAGATGCTCACCCTTCTTTTCTATGTAATTTGAATTTTAAGAAATCTTTCCAAAAGAGGTTCTTTTTCCATGTAATCTGACTTTGCACATGTATTTGAAAAAAAATTTAGCTACTTATTTATTATATCTGAATATATTTTAAATATTTAATCTCAAGCCATATACCTATACCTATATTTAAGGTTTGGAATTTTTCATGTTGTAAACTTGTATGGTTGTACACTAAATTAGCAAGAAATATTTCAAATGTTAAGAACCATGTCAAAGTCCACAATTTCATGTACCGGTACTGTACCAGTCAAGGCCCAGATCAGTGTGGTACTGCTCCGTACCAGTGTATCAAGTGCTGGTATTGCATCCCGCATGATGCCGACACATACCGTACCATCCGGTTTACACTAATCTGTGTACCAATAACCTATCGGATTATCACGGACGGTTGTCGCACACCCACAACACCTTCGTCAACAAACCGTTCGACGCTTTTGTTTGCTTGAACATATGTTTAGCAACGTGTTTTGCCTTGTTTTTATGTGTTTTTGCTTAAAAACTAAAAGCAATACCAGTTTGCAAGGTTGCAGAGCGATCGCTCACTAGAATAAGCAAAACTGCCCTAGAATGGCCTAATTTTCGTATGTCATGACCTGCTTTCTGTAAGCTATGATGCAAAGAAAAACGTCAGCTAGCTCAGCACCCCGGAACCCCCCGGGTGGCACACGGCTGGATAGGGATTTAGGATAGTGTTGGGCATTAAATGGATTCACAAGTTCGTATATTAAGCTTATGGAAACTTGCCAACGTGCCCTACACTCGATGAGCAATTGTTTGCAGACTTACGATTGTTCATTTGCCTTCTAAAATTCTTGTTTTCTCTTTCCTCTTTTTCTTCTCTTTTTTCTCTTGCACACTAAGTGTTTGCTGAATAGCTTATAAAATCACGAGACGTCGGGATTTGTACGCTGCTCGTTTTCGAACTAATCAATTTGCTCTTTTACAAGTCCTTCAGGACTTGAGCAAGGTTACAACTAGGCTGACTCTTTGCGGACGAATAATACAAGGATGTCTCACAACTCAGGTAATTCCAACTAAGTCATGATAGAACGGTAAATACTACCCATACCATACCATATTGGGCGGTATTGCAAACCTTGAACCATGTTGCACTTGGTACTCCATATCCAACTCAGAGCAAACAGAGAAGCATGTTTCTTTTTGTTCTAAGAAAAAGGGAAAAGGGTGCAGGTAGTTGCATAGTTTGTAGGACATGGTTTCACCGAAATATAACTAATCAAAATTTAAGTAACAAATTCTCATCTGATTAGTCCTTATTACAGCCTAATACTTCAGGTTATTATATGGAAAAGTTATCACAAACAGGCATGGATAAGAATTGAACTTTCCAAATAACATAATAGAGTTCATGCAATGAAGCAAACCTTCAACACCCTTTTTTCTTCAGCAAAGACAAAAGCATCTGATTCAGCTTGCTTTTTCTCAGCAGCATGGATAGCTTCTATTAAATCAAGTACTATTTTTCCATCTTTGGAACTTTCCTCATCCCTCACTTGTTCGGTTGCACCTATATATCCCTTGAATACAAGAAAAAAAAAGTAAGCAAACAATTTGTGTAGAAATTGTTGACAAATCACTAAGTAGATTACTTGGTGTTATAAAAAAAAACTTGAAAGAAAATGACCTCTTTAATAGTAGAAAATGTTGCCACAGCATCAGTATTGACCTCTTCTCTGGAAATTTTCTGGCTCCCTTCATCTTGTAAGGAATATGACTCAGACAGGGACTTATATGGCCCTTCCTCAGTATCTGCAGAATCCTGCTGGATAGACCAACCATGGTGGACAAATGTAAAGAGTGCGCTTCACAAAAGCAAGAGAAGCATTTGATCATTCTTTTTGTGGAATTGTTGAAACTATATGGTACGAAATTAAAATCTAACATCCAGATTGCAGCGACCTAACAGGCAATTAGCCAGGACAATCAAAATAACTCAACATCACATCAGTACAGACGGTCCAGATAGAACAAATTGTAAAATGAGTATGCTTCCAGTTCTTCTAATTTGTGTTCTTCTTACTTGTATAATTTTGCTTGCACTGAAAGTTATTTAAATATTGCAGTATGCTTTTATTTTCAGTTCTTCTCTACCATTGTCCTTCCCATTTATCATTTTTATTTTACTATAACTGGTCATATGGTGATTCGACAAGGGTTCATTTCATTCTTGTTTTGTTTATGAAGTCAAATTCATAAGTACAAGAACATTGTTCTCCTTATTATTAATTCTTTCTAAAGCTAAACCAACCACACTTAATTTTCATCAAATAATCTGCTAGTGTTGTCTATGATTTGTTAAGTAAAATGGCATAATTATGAGAAGTTCTATGTCATAACTCTTCGTAATATGACTAAGCAAGAAGAACTGCAACAAGCTACAAAAACAGAAGCATAATTCTCAAGAAGAAATAAAAGCAAAGTTGGATAAAAGGACAAATTGATAGTACTGAGGTCAATTTGGCAACTCTTGAATAATGCCTTAAAAGATGTTTGGATCCTATTTAAGTCTATCTTAAATAGAAGTGAAAATATTTAGTCAGCTATCCTAATCCTCACCGTTTGGGCAAATACATAAAAATATATATGGAATAGGATAATAAATAGAAAATTCAATACTTGGTAAATATATTAAGATGTGCAGTTACTCAAGATTTATCATGTCCACATGTCCAAGATGTGTCATGTCCACATCCTGGGTCTTTTTCTGTTCTTTATATGAAATCTTACGCAAGGATTTCTGCCATCAGTAGGCTTATGTATAAGGTAAGGAGGTGGTCATTGTGTTTTCAGATCTAATGGACAGTTTGAACCAGAACTGAAACTCATACAGATAAGATGTTGTTGGTCAAAATAAAAGATTCTACAGAGGCATCAGAATTGCAATCATTAAAAAATTGTCACATATTGTTAGAACAAAATCAAAAAAAGGTTGAAAAGCAAAGAGAAAAGGGAAAACAAGCTGGTGCATTTGCTTTATTCCTTCAACATCCTCCATTCATATTCTGGAAGCCAAAATTGTAATTATGCATAAAGGAATACAAATTTAAATCATATCAATGTAAACATATCGTAAACCAGCATTCACAACAATAATAAATGAGCAAGCTCATACCATTGCCACTTTAATGGGAGCCTCCTTTAATACAGCTTCTTCAGAAACTTGTGATTCTTCTCCTATGTTTTCTTTAGAAGTTTCATTTGACTTGTTCTGTTCCACAGTCACTTCTGTAGAGACCAATATGTCATCAAACGTAGTGCCTTCAGATGATACTTCAGAATCGGCTTTTTGCTCATCAGCAACTGAAGAACTCACTTCGGATGGTATTTTAGAATCAACCTCTGTTGGTTCATTTTCTTTCAGAGGAGCAGTCTCCTCCAAAGGTACTCTCTCTAAAATTGCTTCTCCTTTAATCTCAAATTCCTGACCTTGAGGTTCATCACTTTTCTCAACAATCTCAATGTCAGGTTCCAACGTGCTTGTTTCTTCATTACTTAGAAGAACTGCTTGTTCAACTGAAAGTTCCAGGTCTTTGGAATCTTTAGCAGCATTCAACTTACTAGAGTTAGGAGAAGATTTGTCATCCTTTACTTGAATATCTATGTAGCCAGTTTTATAAGCTGCTGTAATAGCAGCTCCAATAACTACACTCCCAAGAACAAGCTTTGAGATATAGCTCCTTGAATGAGAAGCATTGTCTGCAGTAGCAGATCCCTGTAATGAATTCTGCGGAGGAGCACTTGAGAACTGGCTTCTTGATGAAAGGTAGACTGATATCTGTTAAACTCATACCAAAACAGTGATTATCACACTAGCAGATGTCATTAGAAACATATTTTGATTTGAAGATTAATTTTCAAAGATCACTCATATTCATAGATAATCAGAGAACTTCAAGAATTTAGGAAGGAAAAATATCAACCACCTGTAATACAAACCTATCTACAACTATTGAACAAGATAATTGATGTGCACAATCACTACTTGCGCATGCACACTAAAGACAATAAATAGCAAGTTATTTCATCAATTAATCATTCAGGTCACAATTAACATACATATGGCTGCTTTTTAAGTGCTTCATTGTTGTCTTACTTGTCCTGCCTTTTTTTTGGAACAGTTATCAATTTCTTAGCAAACAATTGGACAATTATTGGCATGTCAAAGATACTCTATTTTTTTATCATGTAAATCCTATTCTCTCTCTGAAAAAGTAAAAACCTTTTGCAGACCCAAACTCTTTTTGTATTTGCCACTAGTCCATTAAAGTGAGACATGAATATCGAATTATATTGCTCTAAACTCCAAAATCCTTCCCAAAACATTACCATATATCTTAATCCCCTCTTCACCTTTGTAGGAACCTTCTTAAAATCTCTTCACATCATGGACATATAAATTAAACTGACAAACCACCTGTTGCATCTATTCGACTTTCTTCTGTCACAGCAGTAGTTCGTGTCATTTCTCTGGCTATTACAAAAACAATAATAAGATATTCCGACTTATTTGGAGTTAGCTACATGGACTGCCAACTGCCACTGAGTTCTATATAATGCAATATCACTAAATAAATCAAGAGCATTCATATATCTTTCTATTGTTTCTAAAAAATTATTCTCAAGTCTTCAGCTACCTATTCTCCCACCACTATCCCACTCAACTCCTATATCTAATTGCATCATTCAGAGTTTCCATTGAATATAGTCATACGATTGATTTTCTCTTTTTTTATCTTTCATCAGGACAACACCTAATTATTCTCAATTGAAAATATTTTGTATTTCTTTTTCTAATAAATCCATGTATACACCTCAATTTTCTCATCGTAGCTGCAATAACTTTCTGTAGATGTAGTTTCTTAATTGCACTATATTTTGATCCATAGCCTTACAAATGTTTTATAATTTTTTCTTTTAATATAAGCGAAATGCAATGATCACACAAACCCCCAGACACCTATTTAACCATCCAACTTCTACTCTCTAAACAATGTCTTCATCACTCTCTCCTTCTCATTGTCCTACTTAATCTCAAACCTTCAAATTAATCTGAGACTGCATTTCGTATATTCGGTTCTTTGTCTCCATAACTCAAGTTTAAATTTAATTTAATTTGATCTTTTGCCAATCAAACAATATCATCTATGTAAGTCATTTGAATCCTAATTAGACTTTCATCAATCAAGATAATGTTGTCTCCATAACTCAAGTTCAGGTTTAATCTCAACTAAATTTTCATCAATCAAAATAATGCCATCAGCGAATAACATACACCATAAGGATCTATCATTTATTACTTTCCATGACCAATTTGAAAAGACAAGGATTTCCCATCATGCCTTCATGCAATTTTATAGTTACAGTTAACTCACTAATAACACACCCCAATAGTCCTAAAACTAGTTACTAGTCTATCATACATATCTTTTTTATAACATTAATATAATTGCTAGTTACTCTATTGTTCCCTAAACCCTATCGTAATAAATCTTTAAGAACTCTATCAAAAACTTTTTTTGAGTCAATGACAATCATATCCATATTTCTGTTATTTTCTCTGTATTTTTTTTCATTTATTGTCAATAAATAAATAGCATTTGCAGTTGCTCTTCTGGAAATAAGACCAAACTGATTCTCAAAAACACTCGTCTCATGTCTATATACTTCCTCCAATCATCCTTTTACCAAGTTTTATAGTGTGACTCTTTAGCTTAATCCTTTTATAGTTAAAGTATCCTTAAATGTCTCCCTTGTTCTTATAGTAGGTATTAAAAACCTCTTCCTCCATTCATCAGACATGTTTTTAAACTTCAAACAAACCATCCCTTTATCTCTTAAACTCTTCCAAACTTCAATAATGATTTCATCAGGTTCTAGGCTCTTATTTAATTTCATCCTTTTAAAACCTTTCTTTACATCATTTGTTATAATTTTATGAACAATTCTACAATTGTTAAACTTCAATGTTACCTATCTTTAAGGCTAAGATTTTAATAAAATGCCGATTCACTAATTTATAAAAATAATTTCTTCATCTTTCTTAAATTTCATATCATTGAAAAGTGCCTCTTAATTTCATCCATGCATCTAATAACTAAATCTCTACTCTTCCTCTCTCTAGTTTTAGAAATTCAGTAAATATTCTTCATTTTTAGCACCCAGCTTACTGAAAAAACTGTTATATTCCTCATATTTTCCAAATTTCTAGGGTTTTAGCACACACACACACATATACATATATTTATATATTCTAAAATTCTTCTCATTTTTTATTATTTTGTGAAAATACAATCATGGACTAATGCATTGTGAACACCAAGATATATGTCCATAAAAAAAAGGGGCTTCAATGAGTGTGCACTGTGCAAGTATCAATTATCCAAGTGGAATATTATAGTTTCCCTAGAAGTAAGTTGCAAACATATCTAGTGAGATATCTAGGGATCTAAAATTTTGCGGTCAATAAATGGAACATATCTAGGGATCCAAACATCCAAAAACTAGCACTGGAATTAATCATAACCTTCAATATAATGCCACAACCGAAGAAATAAATGCTACAAAAAAGAACTATACGTCAAAGCAAGACACTATCAAAGCCACTAATAGATGCTTAAAAGGCCAAATTGTCCTGTTATATATGGTCAAAGAGAATCCATTCAGCATGAGAAAAAGTCAAGATCATTTACAGTACCAGTGTGTTTTTGCATCTAAAATCACGGAGGTAGACATGCAAAAAACAGAAAAAAGAACAAGTATATAAATGTTATTGCAATCTATATCATCAAAGCCCAGGTTTCAATTAATACATATAAAATTAAGATTAAGGGTTTCTGTTCACTCTAAGTTTACTCAAAGAAAAAACATATTAAACAATCAAAAGCATATCATCAAGCTCACAGATTTCAAATTATCTACTTAAAATGTTTCACAAAATTAAGAGCGCAAGCCTTGGTACCATGGTAAAGTTGTTTCTTTACAATTTGGTTGTCAAGGGTTTAAGTCACAAATACAATCTCTCAGCTAACAAAAGCCTCAGTCAACTGTAAGATGTATAAAAGTACGAGCCTTTGTTTTCGGTAGAATTAACATATAAAAGTTGTCTTAGCAAGACCAAACCCCATTACCCAACCTAGTAAATTAACTGAGTTAAAGGCTCAACAACTATCGTGACCCAAAATGGCAAACCAACTAATCCTATCCCAATATATCACTCACCAAGCTAAGTGCAAAACCTAATCGTAGCAACTGTAACATGGTCCAAACAGTTCCACCTTGGATAGACTATGAGAACAAGGATCAATGAAACATCCAGTGTCATGCATAAAGAGGTATCATATGATGGAGTTTGTAGGGGGTGTTTTGTACACATATCCATCAATGACATAAATGCATTTCCCTTGACAACAAGTATAAACTACAAAAGAAGCACAATAAAATAAGTATTGTATCGTATCATCCGGCATCATGACCAAAGAGGTATCATAATTGTGCTGTTTGTAACCATGTTTCATTCATATCCATCGATGACAGAATTGCATGTATCTCTACTTGAGTTATGTTTACAGTGAGTGCAAACTAATTAAGAAGGACAAGTGCGTCAGAAGTCGCACTTTCCCAAGTGTAGCAAAACAAAAGAGTGTTGACAATCAAAATGAACTGTCAACATAGACGTGGCCATTAGCCAGGCTCCGAGAATAGCTCATACTTTTGCCGTCGGTAATTACTTCAATTAAACTAACTAAAGAAAACCTAACATCACGGGATTAGACCAACTTTGAGAAAAGGGAAACGCAAATGCTTTAATTAAAGAGGAGGTCGATGCATACCTGGGGTGCGATCGGCCGATGGATCCTGCTGGTGGCTCGACGCGAAGAGAGCTCCCAAATGCACCTGCAGCGGCCCAAAACCAAATGACAACAATCAAGAAAACTTCGCAATTGAAACTGCGACCAACCGGACGGCAAAAGAAAGCAACCCCAATATAAACCGTAAAGCCAAAATTGACGGAGACGGAGCTCGTTCAACGATCGAAGAGAAACGGGATACCTTCGCAACATCACGGGGAAAGACGGCGAATCCGAGGGTAAAAGTATGTGAAATATCTGTCGGAGCGATCGCTTCTACTAGGCTTTCTCTTCGATCGCCGAGGTGGCTTGGAGGAAAGCTAACGGAGGATGGGGTGGTTCCTCTCGCCCTCGCAGAGATTGCAACTAAGCTTTCGCTCGGTGAGTGAGATAGGAATCGGAGACTATTAACGCGAAAGAAACCCTTTTGGGCCCGTTCCGACACACATGACAAAACAACCGGGCCGGGTTCGGTCTGGTTAGCATAACGGCCGAAACGAGACATGCAAGTTTGCTCTCGTAACGGGCTTTGATTTCGGACATGTATTACATGGGAAGATTTCGTATCGGCCGTTACCCATCGCTTCGTAGACGTAAATGATACACGTAAAAGAACATTCTACTCTTCTGCTACTGCATGCACGTGCAGTAATATTGGTCGTCCCTCTTCCTCTGAGCTCTTCTTGCCACAAACTGGCTCACGCACTGGAGAAGATAGGATCATCATCTTTAACGACGTCGTCTACCTCGGGCTTGTTCTTGGGACGTCCATGCTCACTCTTGTTGTTGTGTTTCCATTGTCGCCGTCCGTGTACCCATTTCTCTTCTTCCAACGAAGCTGATTGGTGATCACGCGCGACAGCGATCATATCGTTTTCTGGCTTCTCCGGCGACTGGTGATCATGCAGCTCCACGAGATGGAGAGTGAGCCGGCCGCCACTCCGACGAGCCCGGAAGTATTCATGGCGGTTGACTCGAACTTCTCGGATCACGAGCCGGCGGCCGTCGTCTTCGTGGATCCTTTCCAGGATCCAAGGCATGTGGGACGTCAGTTTCCCGGTCCTCGCCAGCAACGGCAACGGCGGCGGGAAACGCCGACTCCGCGTACCGTACGTAGCCCAACATGCATCACCATCGTCGTCCTCCACCACCTCAACCTCTTCTTCGTCGTCCCAGAACGAAGACGAGGAGGGAGATGATGGTGGAGACGCTACGAGCACTTTCTGCTTGACGCAGCTAAGAGGGTTTGGGGAGTTGGTGACCAACGGAGGTTTTGAGGATTGCATGGAGGTGGTAAGGAAGCGATCAACCTTCTTCCTAGTCAGAGATGAGAGCATTGGAAGAAAATTGAGTTACAAAACACAAGGCTTCGGATTCAAAATTTATAGACTCATTCGTCCTCTCTCTCTCTCTCTCTCTCTCTCTCTCTCTCTCTCTCTCTCTCTCTCTCTCTCTCTCTCTCTCTCTCTTAATTTAAATTGCAAATGTCTTTTTCTGTAATTTGAATATTTGATTATAATCTCATGGTAAACGTCTATCATCAATCTGGATTCATAATATGGTATTCAACTACGGCCAAAAGACCTCAATTTGAAATAGGATGAAGATCACAGACTACCATCGTCGTTTCCATGCAACACACCTTCGTCGAAGTCCGCATGCAACAATCACATTTGCAGCCACTTGTGATCTTTAGAGCCCAAAGTCCACAAGAACAGCTTGATAACAAGATGGTGTAGCAAGAGAAAAGCTTTCAAGCATGCATCACAGTGTTCAGAATGTGACCATGCCGAGATTAGAGCTCGTGTGTGTGTGTGATGTTCTTCCAGTACCAGTTCAAAAACATGGTTTGCGTTACCGAAGCAGATCAGCGTGATGTAAGCATCGACATTTTGCATCTGAAAGAGGAATTTTAGTGTTGACAACAGTTACCGGTGAGAACTGCTACGAAATTTATTTGAGCAGCACAATCACATTGATTTCTATTTCAAATCATAAATCTTGTGTGTTAGTCTTCCATCTTTTTGTCATGTTAGATTCAGTGTGACCCACATGACATTCAAGTCGCATGTGATATTTAATAGTGATTTAGGAGACTGCTTAAATAATATTGGTCAATGAGGAAGAAATGTATTATTTGATTATGTATATTAATCATAATCAGTTCGATCAAGACCGATTATCGATAATTAAATTCTCAACATGAACACACCGGGTGCGGATTCGAATCACAGCAGTATAAACTCAAACATATAGATTCAGATATATGCAAGGTTATCAGTACTTACACAAGAAAATATTTCATCTCTGATGTTTCCTTGCCTTTGTCCCCATGATGCTAATGTGCTGATTGAATCTCATGTAAGTGTACTGACAAAGTAGATTAGATGCTAAATTCCAGGCTGGTGAAAATGTCAAAGTCACATAAGAGAATTCCTCTGATAAAAGTAGTTCAAACTGCTTGAAACCTATTTCCAATTCTGAGTTCTCTACTGTCTGCAAATCACATCATCATGGCATAATAACGCAGAATTTGTTTCTGTGATGCTGATGAACATTCGAAGGGCACATCTACTTTACTGCAATAGTTTGCCTAAGATGCAAGTTAATGAACTGAAATTGAAATTGGAAACTTTGTGCGTCTCGCAGAAGAGTGAAACTTCATCCAGAGAATTTGTCTTTGGTGTAAATGAAGCTATTTAGATCCTAAAATGCCTTTCAAGTTCTAGGAAGATGATGCTCATTGAGGAAATAGTTGCGGCCCTTGTGCCTATGGAGCAGATGAGCTGTGCAAGCATGAGACTGTGTGTGATTACAGGCTTAATTTTGTTGGAAATTAAACTTGATTAATGATTGCATGGGTGCATGTGAAGTCATATAGATAACTATAAGATCACTAAGGGTATTGTGATGATGACACTTGATGTGTTTACAGTCATTCTCTAACACCCTCTGTACTGTAAATGGTGTGGAGAGATGGAAGAAGAAGATATAATAGTGTGAGTCTCAATGAGTCACTCCTCTCTGTATCAACCTTTTACTTTTTATCTTTGCAAAAATTGGTATGAGAACCTCACTTCTGTTATCAAATTAGTATATATCAGAGCTTTCAATTGGAAACAGAGCCTAGGTTGAAAGGGATATAGTTACAAGGTGATGGGAAACAAAGATTAGAGTGATATGAGATGAGAGATGAAATAAGTTGAGTTGTAGACTCAAACCTTTCTGATTTCATTGTAGTAATATATGGCTTTCTTTCTTTTTCATGCTACCATTCAAAATGCCTGAACTGTAATATTAATTGAGAAAGTTGTGAAGGTCAGCACCAGGTTCCTTCACATATATCTTTATGCCCACTCATAACTATCTCATTCTCTGCAATCAAATCAATTCAGCAAGATTTTTTCTTTTTCATGGATCGAAACTTTGATATGGTTTTGTTGTTCTTTGTCTGGAAGCAGTGCAGCAATATGGAACCACTTATCAATGACTTCTTTGTCAATTCTCTTCAAAGACATTTTTCTATAGGATATGATATGATTTTATTTGACTCCTTGTGATTTCTTGTGAAGCCAAGTGCTTAAGAATCTTAAGCTTTTGGCATTGAAAGAAAGCCTTGCTACATTTGCAAAGTTCTGTACTGCACTTTTACAGGTTATTTAACACTACCCCATGAGGGACAGCTCAGAAAAATGCATTTAGCAGATGCCTACAGAGTAAAATTCATGAGAAGGCAGAATTTGATGGACTGCATCTCATTTGGCTCTCATATGCTTGCCACTTTTTAATGAG
Organism: Musa acuminata AAA Group; assembly: GCF_036884655.1. Taxonomy (NCBI): domain Eukaryota; kingdom Viridiplantae; phylum Streptophyta; class Magnoliopsida; order Zingiberales; family Musaceae; genus Musa; species Musa acuminata. The sequence goes on along the minus strand of NC_088342.1, from coordinate 37,512,908 downwards.
CATAGAATGTCCATGACTAAATGCTGTCTTCAAGCATCTGCATTATGTCAAATGATACCTTCATTGGGTCCATGCCTCCTCCACTACATTTTGCTTGGAACAGGCATCAAAAGTTCATTTTCACAAACAGTGTAATGTTTCCATGCTTTGGCTTCATCTAGCATTGACAGGAAGATTCACATAAGATCTGACTTCTGTATCATTTGCTTGTTACAAATGCACCAGAACCAAAAAAGTGTGTGCAGTTAATTAAAATTTATGATTAAATAGGAAGATGATTTAAGAGTCATAGTTAAATTACAAGTTTCGGGTAGTCAAACTCTTGGCTTCACCCCTCTATAAATAGGGACTATAAATAAATTCTTGTGATGTATAAGAGTTCTTAGTTATCAGTGTCTTGTATGTATCTTCTCCTTTATCATTCTTTCGATAAAATTTTATCGATGTCTTGTACTTCTTGATTCAAGTTCGAGCGATTTATTGATGTTCATCATCCTTTCGAGAAAAATTTCGACATAGTTAGATAGCAAAATACACCTTTTTTTGTGTAGTTTTTATCCCTGTGATTTGTAATTGCAGTAAGAAAAACACTTCTGTTACATTTTAAGATGTATAAAAATTATAATCATATATATAACATAGTTTATCAAGTGTTACACTTAACAACCACTTAGATAACTCTCGGTATTTAAAATCCATCACATTAATTTGCATAATAACAATAATTGTATTAACTATCTCAGCTATATAATCTGCAGATTCAGTTCATCTCATATTTCCTTGTTTTAAGTTCTCTACGATCTCATTTGTATTTGCATCTGAATTTTGACTCTTGCAGACAGTATCTCTGGCTGTCAAAGGTAGGTTGATTACTTGCACCGTCGATCATTCAGATATTTCCTTCCTTCACCAAATTTTTGAAAGGTCAACCCCAACCTTGAACTTGATTGGTCACCAAATTCGACCAAATTGCTTCCTGGAATGATACAGCAGCTACGACAGGAGACCATGATTAGCATGATAATCTTAATTCATTCATACACAACAAGAAAAGTCTATAATCTTGAAATAATTTATTTCAGAAGCAGACTTCATTGACACTAAAAATCGGATGCCCCTCTAAAACACCCAACGCGATTGCTCCTCCAAATCTCACTTCCTTTATGGTAGACTTGAGCGTATGTGGCAAGATCTCTCCGAGACTGAAGTCATAAAAAGCTCAAGAACATACCTTGAAAAGATTTTTTTTTTTCTTTTATTTGCCTTAAGTTGTGACATTACTAGCCAATGATGCCTTTTGGATGTCATGTTGACCGGACATACTTAGATGGTATCATGTCATGTCATAATACTTAATGAGTTGATGGCACATCATCATCATGCTCACATGGATGGATGTATTTGTGGAGTCTTGATTGGTCAACTATGTTTTAAAATAAATATCATGTATCTGATTGAATCTGAATTCTGACCATATCAGACAAAATCAAGAATTATGCACTTGGAGTTCCTTTTTTTTTTTTTTATCTTTTCATTCAATCAAATTATTTGCAATCATGCTGTACTGGTCCAAGGCATACATAGCCTTGGTGGGTGCAGGCCAAACAGGCTGCAGTATTGAAGATGGAGAACTTCATTCTGTGGTGCTGCAGACATTGGTATGACATCACCAACATCCACAATAGAATATGGACATGAGAGTGGTGGGTGCCTCTTATTGCCCCCTACAATAATGATGCCAAATCATTTTGTCTTCATCTCATGTTTGTTTAAACATATATTTTATAAGGTGGTGGAGTGCAGTGTGCCACATATATCAATCAAAATCTTTCCTCAGCAAAAGGAATGAGAAAATGCTGGATTGGTGGGTGGTGGTTTTCAAGGTTACATCACAGAGTGTGCTTAAGAAAGTCCACAAGAACTAATTCTTCTGCCTTTATGCTTATGAGCATTAATAATAAGATTAGGATTCTTGCTCCAGCTTTCTTAACTATGATAGTTGTCCAAGTGCAATGCAAATCCAATGCAATAATTTAGTTAATTTAGAGTTTTTTTTCTTGTGATCCTTCCATTTAGATTCTGACTTCAACTTTGGCAGGTAAGGTTTGGATGAATTTTTATACAAGTGGAGCCCATCATATACAAATCTCATTTATTATGGTTGTCTTATTACAGAGAAAGAAAACCTAATGCTTCATTTTGACTCATTCTATGTTTAGCCTGACATCCTGCAGGTTAGATTTGGACTTCAAACTTTTGCAAGGAAATGTTCAGAGGCTCAAAATTCTTTTATTCTATCTCAGTTTTTTTTTCTTTACAAAGGATAAGAAATAAAGATAAAATTTAATTCTAAGATTTTTCTATCTCTGTATTGAATGAGAGTTGACTGATTTATTAGATGAGATTTGAACCCTTAATCTCTTGTAAGTGAAAATTTATTTTCATTCTACCATGGAAGAGTTGTTAATTTTACTCTACTCCACCATGAGAAGAATTAGTATATGCACTCTTATATGTACAGTAGAAGAGATTCACATATGAACACTGTATAAAAGAAAATAGATGATGATATTAGAAGATTGCAGGTTAATTTTCCAACCTAATAATTGCAACAGCAACTTAAAAGGAACAGTTTTATTGAACACAAATGGTGGAACCCTAGACAGGAGGTTTCACTGGGAATCAGGATGGGGACATGTCACAGGAATGGTGATTTAGTACCTGTCACCATTGTTAGGTCAGCCAAGATTCTGGTTCATCTGAAACCATGTCTTTGTGTCAATAATGGAGCTCCTTTGTGGAGGTCCCCAAAACACCTTTGATGCCTTGAGAATCCTTGCAATAGTCCACCCATTGAGCTGGGCTTCTACTTAGTTTTGAATCTTCTATTACATCAAGACATAAGTTTTAGAATCTTCTATTGCATTTGTCTCATGAACAAAATTATAATCTCACTCCAATACAACCTGATAAAGATTTTGATGGGATGGATACTTTTAAATTTTTTTAAATTTAAATATTTAGAATTTATGGTTCTCCAATTAACATCTTTATCATCCATCATATATACCCTTTTACCTAATATTTAACTCAAAAATATAAGTGTAGTACTTGAGTTTACATTATATACTTAGTTTTGCACACATTTCAACACTTATCACATCTTTTCATAATTCTTCTCATGTAAAAAAAATTAAATAGTTTTATTATTAGAATTGTTCTTCATAAATCTATTGTTTTGGTTATTATTCAATAGGCACTAATAAAATAATGTTTAATTATTTTAGCCATATTCCTGCTGTATATATAAAACAATAATAAATTGTATAGCTCAACAAATCCAATTTATCATCTTTTCTTTCACACATCCTTTAATTTACATGAAAGCTTTTAAATTCTAGAGTTTCATTTATTAGTGATCACATATGATTCCCCTTTGGCTTCAAAATTTGATTCTTTCTTTTGTGACCTCTTCTTCTTTTTCTACTCTAATTTGGGTCCCTTTAGAAGCCACCACTGGAAACTTTGAGAGAGTCTTGTTCTTGAACTATTGTGGAGCATCCAATGGTGAAAGCTAGACTTTGTAAGGGAAAAATATATAACATATTTACTATAATTAGAGTTTTGTACAATAAAATTAAATTAATTGGATAAAAATATTTTAATTTACATATTATATTTATATAAGAAATCAATTTGATTTTGAGGGACCTTATAGTATTTTTTCTCCTCCTCATTATTATTATTATTATTATTATTATTATTATTATTATTCAATGATAAAATAATAATAATAATACTAATAAATAAAATAAAAAATAATAATTTAGTGAAGGCCGGAGGTGGAAAACAGAAAAAAGGAGTATCCTTTAAAAGTCGCCTCTTCGGCTCCTTCTCGGCCCATGTCAACAGGGGAGACTCCCAACGCGGGATTCCTCTTTGGCATGATCAAAGAAATCAAGATCCAATTTTTACGCGAGGAATTCCCTCCTTGGGGGGGATTGATCTCGGCTTCCTGAACCGGAATCACGAGATCTCAATCTGGGCGATCGCTGAGACCCCCTGCTCTTTGGTTTTGGATTTGGAAATCTATTGCCAAAAGGAGGGGGGGGGGGGGGGGGGGGGCTTTCTGCTGCCGGCTTTGGAGGCTCGATCGCGGCGGCAGAAGGGCGTTTGGGATTTGTCGTAAAGATCAGTTCTTGCTCGACATTCTGAAGTGATTTGTTTGTAGATATCGAATTGCTCAAAATCTCTATTGTTCTTCTAGGAGATTGGATTTCGAGCGAGGATATCATGCGATACTAAATCCAAGATTCTCTCTTTTCTTGGAGGTGATCTAGAATGGCAAAAGAAGACTTGATTGAGCTCAAATTTAGGCTCTCTGATGGCACAGACATCGGGCCGAACAAGTATGATCCTTCCACCACCGTGGCATCTCTCAAAGAATTCATACTCGATCGGTGGCCTCAAGGTCAGAGCTTGATAATTCTGGCAACAGCATGTAGTGTTCTTGTAGTTGTTCTTTCTATTCTTTCTTGGACGGATTGTTTCTCGTGGATTTCTTATTTCATTTGGCAGATAAGGATTATGTGGATCCGGATTTATGAATGGATTCAGTGTAGCTTTTGCTCATGTACGTAGTTCTTCTAGATGTTTAACCAAATGGTCTAGTATCTTAGCATGGAGAAGCATTAATTTTCTCATTGATGTCCTGCTTGTCCATGTTTCTGATATGTCTTGCTTAAAACTGTCCCGTGCACACAAGGAGGAGGTAATCAGCACTTGGTTTTGCCTTCCTTTTCTTTATGTTATTGGTCTAGTGGCACAGTTCTATGTAACTTCCAGTACCTGGATCAGTGTGAGTTTGCTGTCTGTCAACATATTTGATCTTTCCTTTCCAAGATGATAGATATTACTTTGTTCTTTGAATTGGTTTAGCTGCCGTCTATGGTGCTTCACATTTGTCTTTGACCATTTCCAATTGATATCTTATATTCGTAGTTGCATTCCATAAAGACCAGAATTCTTTTTTTTCATTAGTTTGGATGAAGACAGATATCAGGATTTTGGACTAATGCTTGCTTTCTGTATTTTATCAACTAATGCATGCTTATGTGCCCTTCCATTGATGATAGCCAAAAAAGGGTAATCTGTTGTTTTTTTCTTTTTAAAAATTATCATTTGATGCCAGGAACTACTATCCAATATTTGGAATGGCATGCAAGCTGGACAAATGGTTGAGGTGAAATTAAGCATTACAAAAGTTGGTTAATGCTATCGAATGTATTGCTATGACATGTTTTACTCACAAATCTGTGCCTTAAATGTAATTTAGAAATGTTATTTTGCATTTAGCCTACAAAGAACCAATTTTTGACTTAATGGATAATTTTAGTTGGATCAATGCCTCTTCTTTTCAGTGATATGGCGATTGTCATTATCTTCTATGTTCTCATCATTGTTATGGTTTTCATTGAATTTATGATTCTATGGATCATTAAATTTCACATAACTTTCTTGTTTCTAGTGTTCCTTTCCTGCATGATTTTAAAATTTTGGACTCTTTTTTTTTATTTTTAGATAAAGAAATTGCTCCTAAAACAATCAATGACGTGAAGCTCATAAATGCGGGTAAAATATTGGAGAACAACCGAACCATTGCTGAGTCTAGGGTACCAGTTGGTGAGCTTCCTGGTGGTGTAATTACCATGCATGTTGTAGTTCGACCTCCTGTACTCGACAAGAACAATGGTAAATTTTGTAATATGCTTCTGAGCTACTTTATGGTATATCGGGATTCTATTGCATGCTACATGACATGTAGGCAGTTTGAGCTTTTAGTTGATCTATTTGGTGATGCAAAATGGTAGTGGGGTTCTGTTTAAAAACCATTTTTGATAGCAAAGTAATTCAGATTTCATGAGCCTTCTATATCAACTTTGTATGTCTTATCAGGTTGAGTTCTTATTGTTGTGATACAGCTTATGGGCTTTTGTTGATCATGCTCACTAATTGCTTCACAATTGGTATTTTGAATTATTATGTCATGTCGTTAATTTGTAGTTGTACTTAGTTTGATTAAATGTCGATTCACAACACTGCCAAATTGTTTGAACATGGCCCTACAAACGTATATGGTATTGTGCCTAGATCCTAAGAACGAAAATTCTTTTATCCATAAATGACAGCAACAGCAGATAAGCATCACATAGGAGCAACAAGATCTCGTTAAAGTTTCTGCCTTTGAAATACACATTTAAGAATAATAAATATACAAGCATGTCATGTGCCTCAGAGAGCGGTATGATAATGTAATAATGTGACTAGTCACTGCCTATTCAGTAAAATAATAGTCAAAATTTATATATTCAAGTTCATTATATTTTATACCGTTTGTGGGTGTAACTCTCTATAGCCATTCATAATGTGAAACCCCACTTGAACTTAGTATCACTAATCAAGCAACCTTTTAAATGAGTTTTAAGTCCAAGCACTTTCTTCTGTTCCTTTTGTTGTCATTTTACAATGATCAATGTCCAGAGGCACTATAATTTGGTTCTTGCATACCACAGAAATAGTAACTTACTGATAGAATCCATGGTATTTTGTCTTTATGAAACAACATTGACTAAATACGTATCTTATCTGCTCTTTAAGTATGCTCTCTAAAGTACAAGTGATGGAGATCAAAACACCTTCTAGGTCTACAATAGATATTAGAAGGAGAAAGATCAACTGGAATCTTTTTGATTGGAGAGACATTTAGGTCAAAGTTCTTTTTTTCACTTTAATCAATTTGTTTTGTTTTGTATTTTGGAAAAAAAATTAGTTTGGAAATTTAATGTCTCTATACAGCATAACCATGATCATGCAAAAACAGGAAAAAACAAAAATTAAAGAAATTAAGATCAATAAGCTTAATTGAGAATCTGTACAAAAAGGGAATGGCAATCAAGACAATACAAATATGGAAGCAAGTATTTTAAATAAATTTGGAAGTAGATCTCCAAAGAAAAGAAGATGGATGATTGACTAATCTTGATCCAATATTTCTTAAATATATTGTCTTATTTCTTTTGCGTTCTTTTTCTTCTGGTTCTCTGGAGATCTACTTAAAGAAGGTAGGACAAGGGTCATAGAGATCTCATATTATGTGTCAGTGGTATAAGGCTAAGTGGATTTGTAAGCAGCCAATGGGCTGTCGGATAAGTGATTATTCTCTAGCTTAGCTATTACTAGTGAATTTGGACATACGATCAGTTGTAGAGTAAGCATCTTTGACAAATAAATTCACAAATATTTCCAATAGCTGCTGATTATACAAACAATACCAGATTATTCATGCCTTTGATATGCTGAAACAAGTGCAAGTCCTCAAAATTAAATTAAACTAGCACTCACTTGGTATTCTTAGCAGATAAGTTGCTCTACTTATATACTATTTTTGATATCTGGAAATCTTTGAACTTCATTGTCATATTGCACAATTTCTTCAATCCTTTTTACATACAGGCACTGGTTTTATTGATCTTTCAAACTTCAAGTTCTCAAAGTTAAATATAACTATCATTCACTTGGTGTTCTTAGCAGATAAATTACTATATTCATATACTATTTTTGACATCTCGAAATGTTTGGACTTCATTCTCATAGTATACAATAACTTTCTTCGATCCTTTTTGACACACAGGTACCGGTTCTATTGATGTTTCAAACTTAACATATCTGTAGTAATGATCATATACCTGTAGTAATGAACATTTAGTCTAACCACTCCATGGTTCAGAATATGTTCGAAATAGATGATGGCAGTGCTTGACATGGATAAAATTTCTGTAGTTTGTCTATGTGCAACTTGTCCTGGAGTTATTTCCTTTACCCATTGTTGTTAACTCATTATCGGTACTAATATTACACTTGTTCACAGAGAAGCAACCATCGAAAGCCCCAAAGCATAACAGATGTGGTTGCACAATCCTCTGACATCAGAGTGCAATGTTTTGGTCAGCTCACTTGGAGTTCGAATTTTAGCTTAATGTTCATCTGGCTGTGAAATCCAATTTAGTAGCTCTAATTTGCACCATCACTTGGAGGACTTTGCATACTGTTCTTAGACTGTTTTTGTGCTAATGTTAGTCCCTGAGAGATTCTGGAGGTAAAGTTGGCAAAAATCTTTTGTAACATGCAAGACTTGTGGTTGTATAAATTGAATCCCCAAACATGACCATTTGTTGCTTCTTTAAGATACAATTTGTTATGATTGGATGATTCTTTCCACAGTTCATATAATGATTCTTTCTTAATATTCAGTAACCAACAATTCATTAAACTAATAAACTTGGGATTATGTTGGCTATGAATTGTTTAATCTCGTCAAATATTTAAGCATGCTGAGGAATTTGCACTACTTTAGTGTCAAATTTTGTAGAACTGGGCAGCCCACAAGAACAAGTGACTGAATCCCTGCTTTTTCTAGATTTTGAGATTGATAGAATATGAAAAGAAAGGATGGTGATCAGAGAGGGAGACAGATGAGAGAGGGAAATAGGAAGATGGTGAGAAGAGATGAAAGAGAATAATTACATCAACATAGTTTTCTTGTCTTTCATCTTTATAATATAAAAAAAAGTTCTTTAACACTCTTCAAAATTTAAGGTATTTTAGTGTTTTTAACACTCCGATTCGATTCGATTAGTCATTAGTTTCAAAAAAGAGTTTACTAAAAATTAGTTTTTGTTTTACAAAATTCAATGACAACAAAAGAACAAATGAAAAGAGGTGACAAACAAGAGAAATCAAATATTTTCCCTACAAATTCCAGATGGGCAACACAAGTTTAATCTCTACAAACAAGAGAGCAAAGATTTCTTCTTCATGAGCACAGTAATGGTGAATCCAGAAGAGTTGTATATCAACTAGAAGAAGCATCATCCTTCTTCACTGAGCTTAGGGTGTATTTTCTTGACTAGGCTAAAGATCCTCCATTTGAAGTTTCCTCCTCTCTTCTTTTCCCTACCTCCTTTCTGTTGGTCTCTTCTGCCATTGAGGTCTTCTCCCTCCAACGCTTTCTCCCTTCTTTCCATCTTCTCCTTGAAGAGTTTCCTATCTACATATATTTCAGCAACATCATACCCTACAAAAGCCATGACCAGGACCAAAACAATGAGAGATTCCAAATGGATTCCTCTCTCTCTCTCTCTCTCTCTCTCTCTTTGTGGAATAGTTTTGTAGTACTGGAGTCATGAATGAATGAATGAGGATTTATAGGAGATGAAGGATGGATGGTGGCTTGGTTGACAAGGAAGCTGTATTGGAATAGTCAACACTAGTCAAAAGGAAGTTTGACAAGGAAACTGTGTACATGTTCTTCAAATCTGCATGTGGAAGAATCTTCCTGGCTACTGTGCCAAGAAAGGTTTTCCTGGCTGCATGTGGAATAAAGAGGTATTATCTTTTCATTTCTTTTTCTGTAAATTTAAAGGTTAGAGAATAAATCAAATTAAATTTGAAGTCAAAGATGGATTTTAATCTTAATTATCTGTTCAATTGGAGTTTGAGCTAACATATGATTTTAAAATATTTTTTTGTTAAATAAAAATATATTATTAAGTTAAATGAGTACCAAAATCGTCTTTTGATTAACCAATCAATTGCCAACTCTGTGTTAATAAATATGAAAATAAAAAAATTAAGTAAATTGTTTAGTTTGGTTGGTTTTGAGGTTGTACAATTTGATTTATGATTTCAAAATATAAAGCTATACCTAATTAATTATCCTCTTGAATTCTCTATTTTATTAATGTCTTTTTTTATTCCTAATAAGAAGATCCATTAAGGATTCTTTGTTGTTTTTTTTTTGGAAAAATCGATCTTAAATTTTCATAATTATCTTAATATACAAATCATTTTTTAGAAATTTAATATGATTGAACTTCAAATTTATTATATATATATAAATATATATATATATATATATATATATATATATATATATATATATATATATATATATATATATATATATATATATATATATATATATATATATATATATATATATATATATATATATATATATATATATATATATATATAACTGAAGCAGTCTGCCTTGATGTGGTTCTTCTTCTTCTATGTCTCTCACTCGGCTTCGGTCGATCCATTCCCGGCCATCTCCTCCTGCAGACTTATATGCTTTTCTCCTTCAGACGTGCGTGCGGACCGAGAACGTCTCCGCCGGCCGATCCATCCACGCACATGTCGTCAAGGCCGGCCTCCACCTCGGCGTCTACCTCGTGAACAATATCATCAATCTCTACGCTAAGTTTGGATTTTTTACCGATGCCCACAATGTTTTCGACGGGATGCATCTCAAGAATGCGTTCTCGTGGAATACCTTGCTGGCCATGTATGCAAAAGGTGGTATGATTGGAAGGGCGAATAAGGTGTTTGTTGAAATGCCCCAGAGGGACTCTGTTTCTTGGACCACGATGATTGTGGGATTGAATCTGATGGGAGAATTTGAACGGGCGGTTGTTGTGTTCCTGGAGATGGTTCGGTTTGGAGTGCCACCGTCACAGTTCACATTTACTAATGTGCTCTCATCCTGTGCAGCCCTCGAGGCGTTGGATGTGGGTAGAAAGGTGCATTCTTTTGTGGCTAAGCTTGGGCTGAGTGGTGTTGTTGTCGTAGCTAATTCCCTGATCAACATGTATGGAAAGTCGGGGGACGTAGAGACTGCAAAGGCTGTTTTTGATATGATGAGATTGAGGAGTGTATCGAGTTGGAATTCTATGATTTCGATGTATTCTCAGTCTGGAAGAATGGATCTTGCTCAGGACCAATTCGACGAGATGACTGATCGTAACATTGTCACTTGGAATGCGATCATTGCAGGATACAATCAGAATAACCTGAATCAGGAGGCATTGGAGTTCTTCTCGCGTATGCTGAAAGAACAGTCTGTGGTCCCTGATAATTTCACGTTAACCAGTGCTCTTTCTGCTTGTGCTTTCCTAGGACTGTTGAGAGTGGGAAAGCAGATCCATTCCTGTATAGTCAGAACTGAAATGCCATGTCATGGGCAGGTTGGGAATGCTTTGATCTCAATGTACTCCAAGTCTGGTGGGGTAGCAATTGCTCGAAGGGTTCTTGAACAAACAATGGCTTCTGATCTTAGTGTCGTATCCTTTACTGCACTCCTCGAGGGTTATGTTAAGCTCGGAGACTTACAACCAGCTAGAGAAATCTTTGACTTGATGAATTATCGGGATGTTGTTGCTTGGACAGCTATGATTGTTGGGTATGTTCAAAATGGTTTCAATAGTGAAGCCATGGATCTCTTTAGGTTGATGGTTGACAATGGTCCTAAGCCAAACCATTACACGCTGGCTGCAATACTGAGTGTTTGTTCGAGCTTGGCATCCTTGGATCATGGCAAGCAGATTCACTGCAGAGCTATCAGATCAACAGGACTGTCAGTTTCTGTGAGCAATGCCCTTATCACCATGTATGCTAGATCTGGAAGCATTGCAGGAGCAAAGACAGTGTTCTATCAGATATGTCAGAGTAAAGAAACTGTCTCATGGACCTCAATGATCATAGCTTTGGCTCAACATGGACTAGGAGAAGAAGCTATAGTCTTGTTTGAAAATATGATTAGCACAGGCGTGAGGCCCGACCATATAACATATGTTGGTGTGATTTCAGCGTGTACACATGCAGGACTAGTTGAGAAAGGGAGGCATTATTTTCAACAGATGCAGACTAAGTATATGATCCAACCCGCACAAAGCCATTATTCATGCATGATTGATCTGTTTGCGCGTGCTGGTTTAACTCAGGATGCCCAAGAGTTCATAAAAACGATGCCAGTAGAACCAGATGCCATAGCATGGGGGTCCCTTCTGGCTGCTTGCAAAGTTCAGAAAGATGCTGACTTGGCAAAGGTTGCGGCAGAAAGATTGCTGGCTATCGATCCTGTTAACAGTGGTGCTTATTCTGCACTTGCTAATGTATATTCTGCATGTGGGAGATGGGATGATGCTGCTAAGATTTGGAAGCTAATGAAGGATAAAAGAGTGAAGAAAGAGCAAGGGTTTAGCTGGACACACATAAAGAACAAGGTTCATGTCTTTGGAGTTGATGATGGATTGCACCCACAGAGGGATGCAATATATCAGATGGCTGCAAAGCTCTGGAAGGAGATTAAGAAAGCAGGTTTTGTTCCTGATACCCAATCTGTCTTGCACGACATTGATGAGGAGTTGAAGGAGCAATTACTTAGTCATCACAGCGAAAAGCTTGCTATTGCTTTTGGGTTGATCAGTACTCCTGAGAACACAACTTTGAGGATTATGAAGAACCTAAGAGTCTGCAAGGACTGTCACTCTGCAATAAAGTTTATATCCAAAATCGTAGGACGGGAAATCATTGTGCGAGATGCTACTCGCTTTCATCACTTCAGATATGGCTTCTGCTCATGCAAAGATTTTTGGTAAAATCCATCTAGCATATCGAGAATTGTTTTGCTTATTCAATGATAAACTCTGGAACCATACAGATGAACGATCTTATTCAGGAGATCCAGGCCTAGCAAAAGACAAGTCTGGATGCTGTAAATTTTGATATATGCTATCAACAGGGAAGAATTAGGATACATGAGATCCGATTCTAAGGCTGAGACCCAAAAGAGCAATGTTATCTGGAGAAGGAAATATTGGGAAAGAGGATAGTCCAACCTCAAATGTGACGACCTTTTATCTTAGCACAACCATAAATTTACTTTTTACAGGTTAGAAATTTTATATTCCCAGAATTCAGCACCTATCCCTTTATTTACATAAAAACCAAATCTATATATGAAAGTCCTTGTTGCCGTAACCCTTTTCTTTTTCTTGTGTCTAGGAAATCTGTCACTTGCTGGCATAGGTCTGAAGCAAAATGAACTTCTTCAGGTATATATAGGTAATGAGCAAAAAATTACCTTTATTTTTCATTAACGCAAATAAAGTATGTATACCATCACTTATCTATAATCAGGCAGCATATTCCCTGCCACAATTGCTCCTTATATAGAGAAATTCATGTACCCCAGGATAATTCCATATATCGAGTTGTTCTGTTGAAGAAATTTTCTTGGCTGTAAAGGAAGAAGTCAAAGGAACATCCTAGATTTTCTTTGGTTTTGTTCTTTACATCATTCTCCATTTAGTTCAAGGAATAATGAGCTTAGCATGTTGCTAATGCAAGACTACAGCCTGAACACACTATGTGACCGTACCTGCACATACATCATGAGCATGCATTTTTCATTAAGGCTTCACGTCATTGATCATGGACTAGAGTCAGATGTGAATATTTATTCCTGATTTCAGACACATTTCAGTAGTTTCCGATTAACTTGATTCCATTTCCAGTGCCAAAAACGTTCTTAAACAACTCAATGGATTGAAGTTGTAATTGAAATTGGTCTCCATTTTCAGACATTTTAGTAGTTTTCCATTGACTCGATTCAATTTCTTAAGCCAAAAACCTTTTTAAGATAAATCAATGGATTGAAGTTACAGTTGAAATTGGTATCCATTTTCAGACACATTTCAGTAGTTTTCCATTGACTTGAATTCCTTTCTTATACCAAAAACCTTCTTATAATTGATAGATTGAAGTTACAGTTGAGACCTTGTTGCTCCTGCTTTTAATACATGAGACATCAACTCAAACTGTGTGCAATGTAGATATAAGTTTGAGTTAGAAGATAACACTGCTTGAATTCTCCCTAAAATCATGCAGGGAGGCAGCAGCAAACTAGGCCATGGACGTGGAATCAGGGACACGCAGCACCGTGCCTGGTGAGTGGCCAGATGCTTCGCATGGGACCATGCAGTCTACTTTTGTGTAGCATCTATCAATGTAATCGCAGTGGCTGCTGCCATCTTGCACTGATTCCCAGCCGGTCATCTGAAACTGATCAAACCATGAGATAAAACTCAACCGATAGAAGAGGAAACAGGGCAAGTCGAAGTGGAAACTTATCTGCCATTGCTTACTGTTGGACCGAGAAGACATGATGATGTTGGAGAAGAATTGAAGATCTACCATCATCTTTAAGCTCTGAACTGCCGTTATTTTCAAGTGCTGATCTTGTGCCAGTGGGAGGAGAGGAGAATCTGCTTGATTGTCATTTTTTGAAAATGGATTTGGCCTGGAAGAAGAAAGAGGGTACGTCACAAATCCAAAAGATTTTGTTGCCATTATGTAAAGTAAATCTATCTAATTTGTGATGCCGAAATCAGATAAGGCTATTAACATGGAGATGTTGGTGGTAGGCATAGTATGGTCAATTTTATAATGGATAGACTTCACAACACTCTGTGCTTTACACCTCTATCATGGACAGCCTAAATGTCTAGTCTTCTTCTTAATATTGCTGACTTCAGACACAGATATGCTATGCATGAATGTATGTATGTGAATGTAAATACACAAAGGCTAAACTTCTTAGGTGGCTCTTTGACTTTGGGTGCTGTTTCAAGTTAGTTCTCAATTTATTTCTTGTGTCCAATTAGTATTCGAACTATTGATTCTGTGAATCAAATCCATTCTTAATCATTGTTAATGGTATCACAGTCGATGCCAAAGTCTTGTAAGCAAAAAAAATTTGAACTGACTGTGATTATCTCATATTTCAGTTCAGCTGATTTGGTTAACTCGGACCCAATAATTCACCAAATAATTTGACATAAAAAATATTTTGAGAATCAACTTGAAACAGCATACTAATTAATGAAAGGAATATCTAGGTAAATAATATGTATGTAATTTATTTACTTGATTGTGTCAATCTATAGCTATGTTTTTATTCCTAAGTTAGAATTAGTTTCAAGACTGAAAAAAATGAAATGTAGAGCAAGGAAAATTTAAAAAAGTGTGGAAATATGTACTAAAAATTCACACAAACATTTGTCAATTAGATTTGACATTGGTTATATCTGTGTTCCTTGTTTATCTTCTCTTCAATCCATTTCACTTAACCCATCATCAGAAAACTTCAAGCTATGATTTGTTTCTGTAGAGAGAAGCAGCAGTAGAAGCACCTGCATGACTTAATTCTACCCCACAAAACCAGCTTCTGTCTCATTTTCAAGCTATATTCTACATTTTTCCACAAAGAACTTATCCAAGCTATGTTGAATGAGGAATAATTGAGCTGCATTTGAGTCTATGTTTTGAAAATTCTGATACTAAATTAGAGCAGCAAAGATGAGCAGAAAGAAAAAGTAGTCAAGCTATGTTAGATGAGGAATAATTGAGCTGCATTTGGCTCTAATTCTGATACTAAAATAGAGCTGCACGCATGAGTTTTCTTGTTTTATTTCCTAATGGCTGTGCTTGAAGTCTGCTCTGATCTTGAAAGAACAAAACAAACTACAACTAAAACCATGTCTCACTTCTTTTTCTTTGGAGGTTGAAGCGCCTCTTCCTCTTTTATCCTTGTCCTCCCGATCCTCCTCTACACCATCTTCCTCGTCCTCCTCCTTGTCTTCGCCGGCAACATCGTCGTCCCCATCCTCATGATCTTTCACCCTCGACGTCCTCCTCTCCTTCTCCATTCTGTTCGTCTCCACCCAGATTTTTCTTGCCATTATCGGTATCGGGGTTCTCATATTCCTCCCCATTGTCATCAGACAACTCATCTTCATCATCATCAGCATCAACAGGCTCATTATTTCCATTCTTCACTTCATTTTTCTCTCTGATCACCAGCATTTCGGCCATGTCGAAACTTGTATCCTGATCAATGCACATTCAACATGAGAAACAAAAGAAACTAAACGGAGATATCCTAGTTTACCCTTCTACTTGTGCATATGTCCTCCATTCTATGTATGTGAGAGATGGCTTCCACATTAGACACACAGGCTAACTTAAGCAAAATAAACCATAACTATGTAAATAGCTGATAAAAGAATTATTAATCGGATTGCAGCTAAATCCTTCTCAAACACTGCAGCAACTCATCCAATCTAATGATGTGGTTGGATCATTTGCATCTAATTATTATTGGCCTCGACGTATATTTCGACCATCTTACTTCTTACACCGAGGATTGCATATTAGCATTAAGTCTGTTTAAATCAGTGATAAATGTACAAAACAAATGTTAACCCACTTAATTAATCACTTGGAGCATAAACTTTAATCCATTAAAAGGGATCTTTTGACGCTTTCTTCCCATAAACTTCAGAATTTATTACAGCAAAATCAATAAATGAATCGAAAATATCTCTTTTCCATGTCCAGAAAGCAATCGCATTAGGGTAGAGTTTTTGGATAGAACAGAAAGATCTTTTGACATTTTTTGGCAGAAAGACTATATCTTTCCTAAAAAGCCGATATGGACTAACATTTTACGAGGAATCGCAGCCAAAACCCCTCGAAACCATGAAAGCCAGTGAAACCCCCATAACGTTTTGTTAAAGAGATCGAGCAGCGGGAAAAGAGGGCAAAACCCCGAGAAAAATCCGATTTTTACTTCAGAGGAGAGTTCCCAGGAGACAGATCGGGGTAGGAGAAGGACGAGTCCGAACTAAAACGAGCTGGAAGAGGCACCGCTCATGGCCAAGAGAACCGCAGGGCAGCGACACTACCGACCGCCGGAGCCGAGGAGGAGGAAGAGGCGGACGCTGGGAGCCGCCCCTGCAGAAATAGTGGCGCGGAGGACTTAATCGGTCATTACATTAAATCCCTTAGTTATCGGGTAAACCCTGGTTTTGGCCTCTTAATTAGCCTTCAAGACCTCGGCATTAAATCCTGTGGGAGGGTTAATTATAGATTATTCTTTTTATAATTAATTTTTTTTAAATATTTTAATCTTTATATTTTAAAAATTATATTAGTATTTTTATAATTAGAAAAATAAAATATTTACATCACTTTAACATCATGATTTTATATATAAAAATATAAAAATAATTTTAACATATGAATTGATGATAATGGACGATAGTACTACTAAGAGACGTCATCACTCTCCTCGTCTACAATATTGATCGTGTCCCCCAAAAACATCGTTATCCGCTATCATCAATCAAGATGATATAATTATTATTTTACCTTTTAGTTTCATGTTTGTATTGATAAAATTAATAGTGTTAGGGATGCCAATGTAACTTATAAATATATAGGTTAAAATCTAGATGACAAAACTATATACATATATATAGATTGCACTGTGGAGTACTAAAGAACAATGCTTTGGAAGACGATGCTTTGGAACATTAGAGATTGCACTGTGGAGTACTAAAGAACAATGCTTTGGAAGACAATGGGTATTTCCTTCCTAATATAGGAACTAGTGGAGTAGGATATACACTGAGACATTGGCATGGAAGGCTGATGGCTGCAGGTTGTTCTCCAATCTATGCTTGAAGCCCAATTCAAGCAGAAGGGATGGCAATTCTTGAAGGTTTAAAAGAACCAAAGTTGAGGGTTTCTGACTTCCTAAAATATATAAATTTCACCTAAAGGCAAGGTTTTTTGATGATATTTTGCAGTTGGACAGGAAGGTCAATGTGGTTTGCTTTACACATATTACTACAAATATAAAGAAAAAGAGCATATAATGTTTCCAGTACAGGCTGTAGATGTGATACAAGAATCATATGGGTGATGATTTTGATTGGCAAGACTTTGTGTAGCTTTAGGGCCTTATGAAGTCCAATAGCTGAAGTTTTTTTCCTTAGAAAAAAATGAAGTTATTAATAATAAGGTAGAGATCAAGGAGTTTTATATACTTACCCTTTCAACATCTAAAAATAATATGCATAGTTATATATTAGATATATATTCACCCAAATATCTTATTTCCATTTAAAAGCCATCCAAAGAACCACAGATTGATCATATTTAACTGATGTTAGTGAACTGCAGTTACAAAGAAAAGGTAAAAGTATTTTTCATTTACTTTAGTGAAACATTTTCATATATCAGTTCAGTGAAACATTGAGTCTCTTTAAATCAAGGAATAAAAAAAAACCTTCAAATATATTCTCTATTTTACTAATGTCAGCAAAAAAATAATCCCATTACCACAGAGCTTTCAAGTGAATTCACTCACTGAACTTTGATGTTGAAAGATCATGTACTTCCCCAGTCTTCACCTCATAATCAAGAAAGATCATTGGCATCAACCAGTAGGCACTCTAACTGGTCATAACTGCAAATCACTAATTGTCTTGATAAATGATCATGTAGACAAGTGGTAAAGTTGATTAGCAAAAGCCAGAAAAAACTTGAAAGATCACAGAATATGAGACTTGGAATATTAAGAGTTGAAATTGTTATCATCATCAAGAAGTAGACATGGCACCCTTTTGGGATATATCCTGGCTTACAGTTACATGTTGACTGTCTCTGCATATGCTCCCTCAGGTTTTCTCTGGTGAAGATCTTGGCTCTTCTTTAGCTTCAGATGCATAAAAATGTGGATGATGAAGCTCTGACTACATTTAAAATCTGAAGCTATTCATTTAGCTACTTGATTGGAGTCCCTATAGACATGCATCTACTTTGTACATATCGAAACAATCTCAGAAGACAAAACATAATGGTAGATATGTTCATCAGCATTCAAGGAACTTTGAACCATGGATTCCAGCTTCCAGGACAAGTTGAATTTTCTCCATTTACTCATTGCAAAACAGGCCTATCATCAGATTTGAACTCTGATAATTCATTTATTAATAAGAATTATCTAAGTGATCAGGTCTTGTACTTGAAATTGTTGATGAATGATCAGTATTTCATATAGATGGTATGATCATGTATACATTAGTTATCGCAACGATATGATACACAAACGAAATTATCTCTTCTATTTTTCTTGAAACTGAGAGGCTCCTCTATATCTTTCTAAACATCAAGTAATTCCTCTAGACTGGAATTAGGTAAATATTTAAAGAAATTGCAAGTCGCTCGAGTCACCGGCTCTTTGTTATGCATATAATCAATAGAGCAAAGGATGGACTGCTACATCTTTAATAAATGTATCATAATGTATAGGTTATTGGTTAACACAATGTATCTGACCATGAATATGATAGTTGGACATGACTCTAAATTAAAAGTTTAAGCTAGTAGGTTTTGGGCCAATGGGCAACATATTTAGTCTAACATAATGTCTGAGATGTTTAACAGAGCTTTTTGGAGAGGGCAATAGCCATCTAATGATTTTATTTTTGGCATCCAATTATATCAAGTTGTAGAAATTTCTGCACTTTGTCAAGAAGATGATGATGATGATGATGACTGACATGTAAGTTTCCCATGATTCTGTCCAAATTGCAAGTTGGAGACTTCATGCTTGAGGGTTGTGGACTTGGGGAGCACTTGAGAGTGAGGAGGAGTCGGACCAGTAAAAGATCAGTCTAAATAATGATGCAACCTTTGAATCTTCCTTGTGACCTGTATTCCTGTTCTAGCAGAAAAGGTCAGTACTTTCCCAGCTGCATTGCTAACTCAACCAGGATAAGATGTGATTGAGGCCAAGGAATTCCAAGAAACCTTGAGATTTTGGTTGATATGCCATAGAAAAGATATCCATTTTATCATCTACCAAGTTGTACTGCAACTCTTTATGTTAGCTAAATCATTGTACATTTCATTCATCTGAAATATTCACTTAGTACACTAATGACTTGAGTTGTCCATGGAGATGGCTTAACAGCACAGTGCTTTAGCTCAATGTCTGAAAGGTTTTGCTGTACTTTTAAAGGACTGCAATTGATACCACTAAAATAGATTTTAGGTATCTTTAATTCTTTGCATCACAATATCAAGTCTTCTCTAATGTGGTGAGCACTGTTTAAGAATGTCTTGCCACTTTGCAGTGCACTTTACCACTACATCCTTCCAACAGTGGTTGGTGGCTTCCATGGTCTACAAAAGGCAAAGAGACAGTGCAAGACATTGCTGCTCTCATTGTCCCTACTCTACAACCATAATAAACTGGAAGGGAAGACATTGTATGGAGAATGTTTGCCTCATATTGCACCCAGAAAGTTCTGACAGTAATGGAGATGATGGACAGCAGGAGGAAAGCTCAACAGAATCCATTAGCCAATGTACCCCTGATTGTCCAGAAATGGAGAGATGATACCAACCCATCACCCAATGATTGTTGTGCACTGGAGGAGCATGCCATGAACCTGAATGCTGCAGAGGAATTTATTTAGTAGGAAAGCAACTTTTCCTCAAGGCAAAAGATGAGAAGATAAGAATAGCAACATTAAAAGTATCAGGAATTTGCTATCATAGCATATCCTCTCACTTTCATATTCAGATTCCAGTTATTGTTTATCAGACAACCTGCATCATGCCTTTGGATGGTTATAAGAATGTTTGACTTCAACAAGGAGCAATAGCACTTCCTTGAACTGCTTGGCATGATTATGTCAGTAGAAAAATCTTGAGATCATCAGATATTGGGGGTTTCAACTTAGGCTTTTGAAGAGCTCTTCTTATGTTCTAATGATGGAATGGGGTTTACATTGATCACCATATAAATTTCAGCATCCATGTTCTGCCATGTTTACAGAGTTGATGAAGGAGGATTTTGCTTGCAGGTGTAATAAGAACTATATAGATTAGTCCATTACTAGTTGATAAAGATGTTCATTTTACCAAAGAATTAAACCCGATGAAGTTCGGAGATTTAACTAAGATCGATTGAGCCATATATTGATGAACAAATAAATTGATGGCCTTTGTGGTTGATCTAAATATAAAGTAAGCAGGGTTTTGCTAAGGTTGCTTCATATTATCATTATTATGCCATATATTTAGCCTTAGTCATAATTAATCTAAAATCTGATGAAGTTAAGAACAAACTGATGGCCTTTTGGTTCATCTAAAGACAAGAGTAACTAAGATTTTGTTAAGCTTACTTCTTGGATCTCTCAGATCATCGAGGCACAAATCGGAAAATAACTTGATGGTCTTGTGTTTTTATCTGAATCAAAATAAATAGGACTTTACACTGCGTAATGTCTCATGGATCTGATACCTTAGAACTTAGTTGAAGCCTCAGATTTATGTTTTTGAGCTATTGGCATCTCTTATCCCTGTAGATCTACTAGGAATCATCACAAAGAACATGAATGCAGTGGTCAAAACACCACTTGTGTAAGAATCTTACTCATTCTCCATTACTCACCCTTATCCCTGGCTTGCCTGCTTTCAGGAGTTCTTTTGCATGTCTGTTTGGCCCCATCCACCTATGCTCCTTCCCTCCATCAAGTAAATCCACTCCTATCTACATGTAAAAGGACACACATGATAGGAAAAGGTGCCTCAATTATTGTCTGTAGCCAAGGAGAGAACACTATCAGGGAATCATCCAATCAAAGTGACCACCATGATTGTTGGGTTTCATCAAACAGTGGGTGGGAGAGAAGTATGCCTTTTTTTTTTTTTTGTTGAAACAAGTCCACTAACACTGCATAAAATAATTGCATGAGAGTCTTTTTAAAGGCTGACCAACCTTGTTAATAAAGCAAACATACTTCTTTGATAAGCAATTTGATAGAGAGTTGGAGAAGATAGAGCAAATGACATGGCACTCAAGAGAAGGCAAAGATGATGAAGACAATTGGGTTCTGAAGGGAAAGAGGGAGCTTTCCTTGTAGCTTTTACAGGATCATGGATGGCACTTGCATGGAAAGTTTCTGAACAGGTCCATGAATCTACAGTGAAGCCTTATCAGATGCATCACTTTAAGCTATTTATGCCATATAACTTATACAGCTGCTTTATAAATTGATCCTAATGAATCATAATAAATGCATTTTTACTGTATCTGAATCTGAGCCACAGACTGCTGCTTGACAAATCATATGGATCCAAAGCACCCAACTTTGTCTCTGCCTTTATACCTTCATTAAAGTCTCTCCTTTCCTTAATGCCCCCAAACTCTTCTCAGTTTATGCTTGTTAATTTAAAGAACAGTGGCTGGTCAGCTGGCAATTCTCAAAGAGGTTAGCTTCTTATTATAAGGTTCAGTGCATGTGGGTATCTCCATTTATCTCCTCCCCTCTCAACTTCATGGAAGTGCTCTTCTCCTCCACCTCATTTATGATCGGACATTGAACCAAGATTACAAGCCAAACTGGTAATCTTCATCTGTGCATGCCTTTCTTCTGCTCTCTGTCTTTGCATTTTGTCATGAATCCTAGCTTTCATGTTTCAGATGTATCGGTGTTCTTTTTCTTGCTGATAGAAGAAAAACAATGCATTAGGTTTCTAGCTAAGGTTTACTTGGGTCTAATTCTATATCTAAACACTATGCTTCCCGTCGCAAGAACAGTAAAAGCCAAAGAAAATTGAGTAAACTCTAATTTTCAAAGCTTTGTTAATCCTAGTAGAATTTTCTGATCGTAGAATAGACAACATTAATTGTATACAAGAAACTAGAACGAAAGGCACATCCAAGAGAGTTGATCTTTAGATTTGGATAAGAGAGAATACATCATGCCAAGTTCACAATTTGAATTTATCGAGTTTCGATAAGATCCTTAAAAAAAGATTAAAAAAATTAAAACTAGCCGTCTTGTATCGAGTAGTATTGATTTTATACAACGGATGATTTTAGAGTAAATCTTATATCAGATCTAACATCTATTTTGGCCTATGTATCGAGAAATAAATACTGTGTATATTAGACGATATTGCGAACCTTGAGATAGTCAATAAATGACGAGAGCACGACAGCCAGCCATTATGAAATAAAACAAGAAAATCCATGACTTAATCTGATCCAAAACATGTCTTGCACTCCATCACATTCATTCAAATTAGATATAGAAATAAATGGGCAGTGGAGTTGACTTGCAATCACAAAAACTGATCCATATCCAAGACCTCAATTACAACCATACGATGGTATGAGTTGAATTGTCATATCCCAAATTAAATAACCTTAATGGTGACTTCAGCTTGGAACTTTTCATCCATGATCATAAAAAACACTTCTATTGATTCTAACAATTAATCCTTATCGATCCAATCGATCGACAAATATCCTTTTCTCAAGTCAATTCAAGTATAATTGTTCTCTTCGTCAACGATCAAAACCACACGCATTCCACACTTGTTCTTGGTGTTCTAGAACTTGGAAAAGTTAGGGCGACTCATTGGGTTAGAGGAGACATATGGAAATCACCAACACTACATGTGAAGGAACCTAAGGATGCATGGATCGATCACATCACTACATGATGGAGATTTATGATGCTGAGAAATTTTCTTTGGTGATATGCTTTCATAATGCAACACTTTTATGACACAAAAAGTTAAGATTTAAATTTATCTCTTCGTTGATTCTCATACTGATACATGACTGCAACAGTAAACTTGCTCATGATCATAGCTGGTGATGATGAAATGAGACCAGGAATTCTAAACTCAATTTGCTCAAACAAGGTTTTTAATGATGAGAGTCATGTCTTGCCAAAGAAGTCTCAAGAAATGGGAGAGAAATTAATGAGAGAAACAAGAATCATTCATGAGGTAAACAAGAATCTAATTCTCATAAAAATTAGTAAAAAAAATCTAGAAAATTCTTGTTCATTGCAGACTAAATATGCTCAAACATTTTAACCTTTCCAATCATTTAAACAGGCTATGTTTTGCCAAAGAAATCGCAAGAGAAAGGAAATAACTTAGTAAACAAGGGAAAGAATAAAAGAGGGGAAAGAAAGAAAGAAAGAAAGAAAGAAAGAAAGGGACTGATTCGTGACTTAAGTCGTAGCTCGAATCCTTCGATGTGCGCCGTCATTGTAGGTCATTCGTGAGCTGACTCGGGGAGCGCCAGGCCAGAGTAGGTCGCTGGTGGGGCCCAAATCCAGTGGGCCCAGAACCGGAAAGAGGCGACACGGGCGACCCCCTCGGTGCGGTTACCAGCCCACGGAGCGCGTTGGACTCGGTTGGGGTGGGTTGGTGACGGTGACGTCCCACCTGACGTGTTCCACCACCCACATAACATCATCGCATCCTTTAATCTAATCCCCCTTTTATTACCCCCACAATTACTATATTATTAGTCTATTATTGTTGTTTCTCCACTAATAATGACCGCCGGTAACGTTACGCTCACCGCCATACAAGTTCTTTGCTTATTGCGTAGGCCCGCATATTTCAATAGCCATTTACATTTATTATAATCGTTTTTGAAAGATCAGAAAGATGCAAAAGGATAGCAACAGTTGTATTCATTCATTTTTCTCTCACAGATACTGTTCTATTTTCCCATTTGCTACGATCCTAATATTATAGATTTTCTCTTTTTTTCCAATAAATAAATAAATAAAATGGTCATGATGTATCTTTTTTTTTTTATTACACAATATTATGACATCATCCAAATATATATGTAATTATATATATATATATATATATATATATATATATTATGCATGTAGAAATACTGAGCATATGCAGGGCAAGTGGGGATGGATGGGTAAGTGGACCGGGGTGGATCCACGCCTACCTAATAAACGTGACGGGTGCCGACGTCAGTAGGCGCACGGAAGGCTATCATGCGCCGACGGAGAAGGCTAACTAACGGAGGCATCGATGTCCGGCCTGTGGCGCGCGGTCGCCCTCCGGCGTGGCGTGGCGTGGCGGAGTCTTGAGCAGAACGGCGACTGACGGCGTCCCGTACGTTGACGGGGAGCGGGGTTAATTATCGTGTCATTATTAGAACGAATAGAATAAATGGGCGGGCGAGGAAGAAAAAGAGTCGGAGGTCGTTTTCCGGGATACCGACCTCCGCTGGGTGCGTGTTTGCTTGGCCGTCCGCTTCCTTCCTGTTTTTTTAACTTCGCTCTCTTGCTCGCGCAAGCAAAGCCACCGAGGAGGGAAGGCAGTGGGGAGGTGAGAGAGGCGAAAGGGACGGCGATGGAGGCTCTGAGGAACCGGCGATTCCGACCCCGATGCCGCTAGGCCTGCCGGGAGCATCTCGCAGGATCTCGAGGTTCTGAAGCCCCCTTCCCCCTTTTTCGTATTTGATTTGATGCGTGTTGTTTGCTGCCCTCGGATCTCAAGATCGTCCTTTTCGATGGAAAGAAGCCTCTTTTCTATGTTTCTGGGTGGATGTTTGGTAGGAGCTTGATTCCGAAAGGAACTTGCTTTTCTTTTGCTTCCTCTTTGTTGTTTCTTGGATTGGGGAGGCAACCGAAGCTGTCAACTCTGGGCTTGGCACCTCCTATCTACTTCCGGAAATTGTTGGGGTCGGTTTGCTTTTACCATCAGTTGGCCCTTCCTCAGACTATCCAGTGAAGACAAGAAGCGAGGGTTTAAGTTTCGAAGTGGCTTTGTGTCAGGGGAGAAGGCTTCGAAACCGAAAGAGAAATCCCACTTTGTTAAGCTTCCTGCACATTGGAATACTGTTTTGAGGGAGGTGTTGTAGGATCTTCCAAAGGATCTTTATTTGAGTCCTTCTTGTGATGAGACTCGGATGGGATTTCGAATCTTGACAGGCTGCTTTCACATGTTGCAGGTCTTTATTCTGAAAGCAGGTCAAGTATTATCTCGGGCTCAAGATTGAGCTTTTTTTTGGCTACTACAAGATGGTCTTATGCAAATGGGATGAATTCTTTAATCTACGCGCTTTCGTTTTAGAACGAAAGAAAATTGATGAGTCGTTATTGTTGTTGTTGCTGGCTACTTGGTAGATTATCCTCTCATCAGTGGGAAGAAGCAGGGCAGAAGATAAACCGATCTTGCTTACTGTAATTTTTTGCCTAGCAGGGACATTTTGGAACAATGATCGACCACCCCTTGCTTCGGGAGGTAGTGAAAATTTTGTATACCTCGAAAGAGATGGACAAACTAGTCAACCTCTGATAAAGAACATATCTATCTCAGGCAATTAATTTCTTTCTCCTTTTTATGTTTGATAACATGAGTAGACTCATCATTTGAGCATAAAATTGCAGTGAAGTTTCTTTGGAAGTGAATGAGTGTATAACACTCTGGGACAAAAGTCTCTTTAAGGAAGACAATCTTACAAATACAGCAAATTTACTAAACCAGTTGGATGGTCTTTGTGGTTAATTTGATCTAGTCATATAGTAAGTAGAAGATGGATTGCTATTTGTTAAGTGCAATAGGCTGCTGTTTTACTTCTTTTTGCTGTTGGAGTTCAAATGTTAAATGAGAGGATGATCTTTGGAAAGTTCATAATTTTTTCATGTTTTGCTTTATGATGATTCTTTCCTGAGTTATAGTTTTTTTTTTTTTTTTCTACTTGTCTTGTTAGTTAGAGCAGATATTAAACAAGATCGAATAGGTTACCATTGTTAGGTTGGCCAACATGTGGATCTGCCAATAATACTTTCTTCATTTTTGCAACAATGTTTTGCTTTTCCCTGATGATTGGTCTTTACCTCTGTATTCTATCTTGGAATGTCCTGACAGAAGTGACTACTTGATTGTCTATTGGTGCATGTGTTACTCTGTGTAGGTATAGTTATATCCTTCTAGGATTACCTCAATATAATATAGTGCTAGTAGCTGATAAGGGCAGTGCTGCTCCAGATGATAACACTTGGCATCTGGGATTATTATGTTGTGCACCTCTGTTACAAAGGCTGTATTCAGACTGGTCTAATGCTCATGGACGAGCGTCAGTTCAATGGCATCTCTAGTTTGGTCATTTCACTGATTTATTATGAGAATGAATCTAATGGTTCATCCGATCTTTATATGATATGGTAATATAGTCTCCTGGAGCTTTATTTTCTTGTACAACTAAACTTAATATCTGGACTTACAAAGG
Source organism: Musa acuminata AAA Group (assembly GCF_036884655.1). Classification (NCBI taxonomy): domain Eukaryota; kingdom Viridiplantae; phylum Streptophyta; class Magnoliopsida; order Zingiberales; family Musaceae; genus Musa; species Musa acuminata. Next base: position 37,486,072 of record NC_088342.1, on the reverse strand, counting down.
TCTCTTATGATATTGGTGCTAAAATCTTGGAAGGAAATATACTTATGGTGGTTTGCTGCTCGATGACAAGCCAGAAAGACGGAGTAAAGTATGATGTCAACAAAAAGGCTTCTAATAGCAATTATAAATGTATTTGGCCTAAACTTCTAGATATTCTAATGGTCTCGAGATCATTACAAAAGACAACAGATCTCTCATAATCGTACTGAAAAGTTCAGTGTTTTTTCATTTCCTTGCCTGAATTAGCAAATTTTCAAATGTTATATGTTTGGTTTATGCTGCTTTGGCCATTATTTTTCTATTTTTATGCAGCTGATGCCATTCACCTTTTTAATCAAGTAATGTCATTTTTTTTCCTGTGCAGTTCAAATAACATGAGCTCTGCATCGACTCAATTTGCATCCCCTAGAAAGATGGGTATATTTGAACCAAACCACCAGATAGGCATGTGGGGAGATACCTTTAAAGCTGACAGCAGTCAAAATACAGGGGCATCATCAATCGTAGAGGCAGAGATAAAACTCGACAATAGGGTAGGCTATTTGAAATATTTCTCTTTTCTCTTTTTTGGTTAGAATGCTGAAATAGGTGACATTAGATCTTTACATTGTAATGGTTTTGCAGTTAGAAGATAGTCCTCATACCATGCTAGGGCCATCAAAAAAATACGACCAAGAAGCAAACAAGCCTACAGATAAGGTAACCAAACTGCTTGTACCATCTTTGTCACTGATAAAATTTAATATATTATGGATGGTGATTAATCAGCTCTGTGGTTTCATGCATTGCCTTTAAGTAGAAAAGGATATTTTGTTGATTCAGTAGTTTGGATTATCATTGGTTTTCTTCTTGTATCAAGAAAATATTATAAAAAAGCTCAAGAAAATCACATCATCAATGGACCTTACTCACCAAAAAGCAACAAGTCACTTTTGCTAAAGTTATTACTAGATAATGTAGGATGCTTAGGATTTAGACTTGAGCCATGAACTAACTTGTGCAAGAATGTTTTGATATGACATTAGAAGCATTGTAAGCCATCCTAATGCCAATGATAAAATTTCTTGGCTGTGTTCAAGCTTCTAAGATGTTTCAAAATAAGGGATGAAAATGCATGTTCTTTCTTGTCAAGGAAGATTGTGGTGAACTCATACCTCATTTTGTGAAATCAAATTTGTCAGTAATTTTTGTTAGGTCCAAACCTCTGACTATAGATATATGAACTTAGATTATGTATGGACAATTAAGTAGTTAATTTAAAGATAATTCCATATGCTGTAAACGCTCCATGTGAACATGAATGACATTATAATTTTATATAATAGTGATGTCAGTGCATATGATTACTTTCTCTATAGGTATTAAGACGTCTTGCACAGAACAGAGAGGCTGCTCGAAAAAGTCGTCTGAGAAAGAAGGTATATTTACATGGAAATTCTGCAAATGTATGAAAGTTGCACACAATATTCTTATCTTCTGTTGCTTTCTTTGATAGGCTTATGTTCAACAATTAGAATCGAGCCGTCTAAAACTAGCGCAGATAGAACAGCAGCTTGACCAGGCTAAGCAGCAGGTATAGGGAATATTTTATATAATAAGCATACAAGTTGTCAGTTCCTAAGCTGATTGAGTTACTGCTGAGCTGCAGGGTGTCTACATTGGTGGGAATTTAGGAGAGTCAACTCTTGGACTATCAGGAAGTGTCAATTCAGGTGAAATATTTGTTCCCTCACTTTTGGAGGCACAGTACCTTTTTAGACCATGCAACATCAAAATGATTGAGCCACATAAATAGCCACTCAAAATACCAGGGTATGGCTATGACCCCGAACTGGTGGGAACCCTCACTGGGTTTGCACTAGTGTCATTCTTTTTTGCTTTGGTATTCGTTGTTTGTAACATTTAATTATGTCAGACTAGAATGCTTATAATGTTTAATATTGTATATCATGCTTGTGCACGTCGAGGAGCATTAATATCTTCCTCTGTCTATTTTCTTAATCTTAACTTCACATTTTTAGTTCAAACGCATTGTTCTGGTCTCACTTCTGCTTTACGTGTGTGGTTTATCCTTGGCCTAAGTAAACCATATAAGTAGAGTCAAAACAGTTACTGCAGTAACTATCATTAAAGAATGTATGAGTTAGTTGCTGAACCATATTACTACCTTGCATGAATATTAACTCGGAAGACGGATGTTAGTTGCTTTCTTTTATGATTATTAACTGTTATAATTTTTAAAACATGCTGGGAGCTTTGTGCTTTAGGGTTTTTGGACATGCCTTTTTCCTTATTATCCTCATCGTGGAATTTTTATTGGAGAATGAATTTACCACTTCGCCTGCTGAAGTACCTAAAGGATTCCTTCTTGACATCTTTCAGGTGTTACTGCTTTTGAGATGGAATATGGGCACTGGGTTGAAGAACAAAACCGACAGACTAGTGAACTTAGAGCTGCTTTGCAAGCACATGTATCTGATATAGAGCTTCGCATGCTTGTAGAGAGTGCATTGAGCCACTATGACAATCTTTTTCATATCAAAGCAATTGCTGCGAAATCTGATGTCTTCTATCTTATGTCTGGCATGTGGAAGACAGCTGCAGAACGATTTTTTCTTTGGATTGGGGGTTTTCGGCCTTCAGAACTTTTAAAGGTGATTTAATGAGTTACATCAATCTCGTGATTTTATTGGTTTTTGTGGAGTAAAAGGTCCTAATATTTTGGTACTTAGTTCAGATATTATTAGCACAGCATAACATCTTAAAGCATCAGTTGAAAGGGCCATTTTGTAAATGTTGCAGCATTCAGACTATTGGACTATATGATCCCTGTATTTGGAGTGCAGTTAACATGTATTTACTTTCTTGGTTATAGGTTCTCTCACCACAGCTTGATCCTTTGACTGAGCAACAAGTTATTTCTGTCTGTAACCTGCAACAATCTTCGCAGCAAGCTGAAGATGCACTTTCCCAAGGAATGGATAAGCTTCAACAAAATCTTGCTGAGACTCTAACATCTGATTCCTCAGGAACCTCTGGTGTTTCGGATTACATGGGACAGATGGTGAATGCAATGGGGAAACTGGAGGCTCTTGTAAGCTTCGTAAACCAGGTAATTACCAGTCTTCTTACAATGAACCACTGCATGTTATTTTCTCGTTCTCAGTTCTTCCTTTTCTAGATCCTTTATAAAGTTTGCATATGCTGGCTTAGATTAGATTTGAACTGGAGTCCCTTGTTTTAAGATTAGATTTCGGACCCAAATTTGCATATGCTGGCTTGTTCAAGGTCTACATTTTCCTTTTCTTTTCCTATTTCACCTCTGTATTTCTTTTTGGGATAAATTTTCTCCCCTGTATTTGATGACTCAATTGGGCAAAAGTGATAAAGCAATAACATTTCGTTCATGGAAATATTTTCAAAACTGACACTAGGTTACTCAAGACAAGGTTTTAGATCTTGGTCTAATGCAAGTTTTAGCAACTGATCAAACTGATATCTATCATATGACTATATCAGATGGTACACCATCCGGTATCACTGGAAGAAAATGATAGTTAATTAGATATCGGCCAATACCGATCCTCGGTCAAGCCGATAATACCAGTCGGTCCGACCAATATTGATTTTTCATAATGACACATGCTTGGGTTGAAAAGTGGGCTACCTATTACCAGCAATCATGAATAGTTTGTTTGAGAATGTTCAGTCGGAATGAATGTTCACCTCGGAACGAAACTATCCTTTCCTAATGCTAATGTTGTTACTACAGGCTGACCACCTTCGGCAGCAAACCTTGCAGCAGATGTACAAGATTCTCACAGTCCGCCAAGCAGCACGAGGCCTTCTTGCATTGGGCGATTACTTCCAACGCCTTCGTGCCCTTAGCTCCTTGTGGGCTGCCCGACCTCGTGAACCAGCTTAGAAACTTCAGAACCTGTACCTTGCAACATGCAATGTCGTCTGTGACCAAGAAGCTGCTAGGGGAACGAGATGGTAGGAAGGTAGCTGCTATCATCCAGATTCTGGAGTAATTTTATCAATAAAATAGTCACCCAAATTGAAAGCAGGGAACTGAAATGGAGATAATCTGTAAATATTTATGACAGCTCCATGACCTCTGGTTGTGAAGCCGTATATGATGTCGTATGTTGTAAATTATGTTGTAACAAATTCTATCTTTCCTTTAAGAACATCTGTGGATTTATCCGGGTTCATCTGCCTGATGAATTAAAGATTTTTAGGTTCACAAATCCAACTTTAGCGACATAAAGCTGAGTGTTTATTATGGAGAGTTCGTGGCTTCTGCATATTGTTTTACTCAACAGGATATGAACTTTGAGTATCACATCATTAGGTACTGTATAAAAATAAAAATAAAAAAAGGGTTACGATTGCTTGATTGCTTCCACTTTGCACAAAATCTCAGCTTTTATCGTTTGCAGTGTGTGTGTGTGTATGTGTACATATATGTTTTGTTTACATTGCATATTATACATCCCTCATTGTGATACTGCTGTTAGCACTGACCCAAAAGGTTTCAAATTAGTCAAAACCCATGTCTAACATTAGTTTATTTGAGTTAAAAAGATGCATACGTGAATAATAATAATAATAATAATAATAATATAGCTACAATATCCCTAATATTACTAGCATCATAATAACTTTTAAGAATATTAATGTGAATTAGAATTTCAAATAAGAATTGGCTTGCGGTAACCTTTACCAAACCTGTGGACATTATTAACTACACAGTCAGATCTGCAAACTTTTTCAAGCTCTGAAGGGATTATGCATATGGTGCAAATCTTCTATTATTCAAATAAGGTAACTAAGAAAATGTCTATTATTGAGAATCAAGAAATCACAACTCTCCTACTGAGCTGTAAATTGGTAACGAAGATTAGCACTTCTTTGCTTGCTCGAGGAATCATCATATGCATCATCATTTAATAACCAGCCGGCAAACCACCTTTCCTTGGGTCACTAACAGCAGTGAGCTCACTTCCAACTGTTGCCGACTTCTCTAGGCTGCTGCGCACAACGATAAACTGGCAAATCGTGCCTCCAGAAAGGGCTTGTAGGACATGGCCCTTCTTCTGCAGGGCTGCTCTTGTTGCAGCAGGAACTTCAAAGTGGTCGCCTGTTACCGTCGTCCAGTTCTCGTACTGAACCACATTTGGTATCAGCTGCAGAAGAAACAGAAAGCAAAAACTCCATAATTGGTTGAAGCATATTTATATTTAAAACGATTCTTACTGAAAACAACTCAAAGACTCCATAATTCTGCTACTGGGACTTGGTGATCCAATAAAAACAAGAGTTCCAAACATTCTCAACTTTGGAACTTAGCCAAGTTTCATGTTCCGGTGAGATATAAGAAATGGAGCATTATATGGGAGCTAAAGTCATTGTTCATGTCATTTTGGATACGTAAAGAACCTCTACGTTAACCTTCAGCAGCATGTGTTTTCAATCTACTGGAACTCATTTTAGGGATAATATTGGAATATGCAAGGATAGGAAATGAAAGAAAAGGAGGAAGTAGCAGAACCTGGTGATAAGATCGTGGAGCTAAAACTGAAGATAATGGATCCATCCTCTGTGCAAAATGGTTCAGCAATATTTCAGCAGTCGCAGCAATGATCATGGCTCCTCCGCTCGCACCCACCACAGCCTTCAATTGCCCATCCTGTAAAGCAAGAAAAAGAAGATAACAGAAGAATAGTGGTTTACAATGCTTGGAATGTCCCGACACTTTTTGCCATGGCATCCTACTTTAATAGGTAGATTAGCCCCACTCAAGTTCTACATAAAGGCATCAACTCTCTTATGATACATGATGTGCTTGAGAGAGTTAATAGAAAGCAATTTAGAAGCTAATTTCAATTAAAATATAAGAAAGCTTGTAAATGGAGAAATTAAATCAATCATTACCCACTCTCTTCAGGGAACATTTCAAATGGACTTACAATATTCTGTAAGAAATAATCTTGGACATCATCTTGTGGATTTTAGGCAAGCTTGTTAAGGACGCTCTTTGTGAAAGATGATGCACTTTGTTTCTAGTGGATGCCTCTTAGTGTACAAAGACAATCAGCCTTCATGAACATAATATAGTAAATCAAGGTGACCTAGATTTACTTACAAATCAGTATTTCGCTCTCATTGCAGAATATATATACATGGTATAAACAGAGGATATTCCTGAAGTAAATAGCATACCTTGACAACAATTGTAGGGCTCATGGAAGATAATGGTCTTTTCAATGGTCTAATAAAGTTTGCTGGAGCTGGTGGTGGAACATTAGCAGAAGAACTATTGGGGATGGAAAAATCATCCATCTCATTGTTAAGCAATATTCCCGTACTAGGTGATAAAATCTGTGACCCAAAGTATGAGTTGACAGTACTGGTCATTGAAACAGCATTTCGGTCACTATCAACAATGCTCAAGTGACTGGTTCCATGATCATTGATCAGATTCCACCTGCATATGTCACACACAGTAATAGACTGAGAGAACATGTAAACACCAATAATCAATCTAAGAGATCAGCCAAGATTATTTAAACAATCCAAGAGATCACCATTTGACAAAAACGCAGAGAAATTTATGAACCTGCTACACTGATGGCATAAAACAAATAATATGCACATGCAGCTTTGCATGAGCATCTACTGCGATAAATCTTGTCACTGTATCCATGATCATGTTTCTTAAAATCATCCCAATATCGGCATTGCTAATTACTCATGTTCCATGTCCTACCTTCTAAGCAATAGCACCAACTATTTCAAGGCCCAACTTAATGGCTAACCATAAGGAATATGTCTTCCCTAACCTTATTTACTCTCTCTTTGATTCTTTTCTGTCTTCCTCTCTTTCACACTCATTCAGTAAATAAAAGAAAGATCAGTTTTGCTGACTGTGTCAGGATAGAACTTCAGTGCAAATATGGCCATTGCAACCCCTATTAGTGTAGTAGTAGGACAGACCAATAAGCTTCCAAATTCAACTAATATTATTCCTTATGTGAAAACATGAAGCAACCAACTGAAATTACAGACATAATACATTGTCAACCCACAAACACGAGCACCCAACATAGCAGTTCATAAGTCAGATCATCATATACAAGGACCAAATATATTTACTACTATAAGATTAGAACTTGCAACATTTCTCTTGCATTAAAACATATCATAAAGCAGCCAAGATTGCTTTGTTGACCTAAAGTTTAAACCACATAGAAAATCTAACAAGGGTTGTGGCTCTCGACATCTTAGTATTTCACCTTCAGTCCATCTACAATGATCAATTTTAATCACCGATAATTTCTCCCTTAACATAAATTAATTACTATAAATAATGTATTACCTTATTATTAACTTCTATATTTGTGTACTATAGTTAAGGAAATAATTAAATTTGGTTTCCTTAATCATGTGGATAAGTTAAAAATTCTACTAATCAATTAAATTATTAATTGATTTATTTCCCAACGAGTGATTTGATATTTAGGAAGTAAATAGTTTACATTCCATTTTTTGTATGTGAACTATAAGAAATGAATATTATATTACTCTCTTTGTGTGTGAAAGTAAAATAAAAATAAATTAAAAATAAAAATTAAATTATTATTTACCTTTCGGGGAGATCTCATCTTCTTCTATATAAAGGGGGCTACTGTTCCCTCATTCCTCACTAAGCCTAATAATGAGATGAGTGAGGAGAGGACTTCCCGAGAAGATGATATCAAGGAAAGGATAGCCGAGAAGAGATATGATCCTTTTTTTTTAAATTAGCATTGATTTATGTTTTGAAATCTTGATGTTGAGATTGTTATAATTTTATGATGCATAATGATGTTTTAATTTTGAAATTTCATGATTAGTAAATAATGATAAATGATTTGTGATGTTAGAATGATTATTTGATTTATATTGATCTCCTAAGCTTAAATGGATTTTAATATTAATTTAATTATTAAAATTCTTATTTTTTGATTAACATAGTAGTTCTAATTTGTTTAATTAGATATATCGATGTTTCAAGAATTATGTATAAATTTTTATGATGTAATTAATTTTAAATTTAAGATCATAAATTTAATTTTTTATTTAATAGATTTGAGTTATTCTTTAATAATTTTAAATATCGAAATCTAATTTAATAAGAGAAGTTTAATTGGGGTCTTACTTGAATCAGGTTGATCTGTCAGACCAGATCGACTCGGTGGATAAGTTAAGGAAATAGTTAAATTTGGTTTCCTTAACAATGTAGATAAGTTAGAAATTTTACTATTCAACTAAATTATTAATTGATTTATTTCCTAATGAGTGATTTGATATTTAAGAAGTATATAGTTTACATTCTATTTTTGGTGTGTGAACTATAAGAAATGAATATTATATTACTCTCTTTGTGTGTGAAAGCAAAATAAAATTAAATTAAAAAGAAAAATTAAATTATTACTTATCTTTAAGGGAGATCTCACCTTCTCCTATATAAAAGGGGCTACTCCTTCCTCATTCCTCACTAAGCCTAATAATAGGATGATTGAGGAGAGGACTTCTCGAGAAAATGATATCGAGGAAAGGATAGTCGAGGAGAGGTAGGATCCTTTCTTTTTTAATTAGCATTGATTTATGTTTTGAAATCTTGATGTTAAGATTGTTATAATTTTATAATACATAATGATGTTTTAATTTTGAAATTTCATGATCAGTAAATAATGATAATTGATTTGTGATGTTAGAATGATTATTTGATTTATATTAATCTCCTAAGCTTAAGTGAATTTTAATATTGATTTAATTATTAAAATTATTATTTTTAGGTTAACATAGTAGTTCTAATTTATTTAATTAGATATATCTATATTTCAAAAATTATGCATAAATTTCTATGAAGTAATTAGTTTTAAATTTAAGGTCATGAATGTAATTTTTTTATTTAATGGATTTAAGTTATTCTTTAATAATTTTAAATATCGAAATCTAATTTAATAAGAGGAGTTTAATTGGGATCTTACTTGAGTCAGGTTGATCTGTCAAACTAAATCGACTCAGCCAATATGGTCATGTACGACCTAGCCTATGTGGCCAAGTACAGCCTAGCCCATATGACTAGGCATGACCCAGCCCATGTGGCCAGGTAGGAGTCAATCCATGTGACAAGATACAACACAATCCATGTGACCAGGCATGACCCAACCCATGTGGCCAGGTGCGATCCAATCCATGTGGTCATATATATCTCAGCCTATATGGCAAGGTACAACCCAACCCATATGGCCAAGCATGACCCTGCCCATATGGCTAGATATGATCTAGTCCATATGACCATGTATGACCCAGCCCATGTGGCAAGATACGACCCAACCATGTGGCCAAGCATGGGCTAGCTCATGCGGCTAGATACGACCCAGTCCATATGGTCAGATACGACCCCAACTCATGTGTCTATATATGATCAACTCGCGAGCCAAGCATGGCCTAGTTTAGTGGTAAGGCTCAACCCAACTTATAAGTGAGGCTCAACCTAATCTATGAAGTTAAGCCTGCCCAACTATGCGATTGACATTAAACACATCATTGCTCCTCTATCTAGCCCGTTATACCTCAACTCAATCTATTACTTAGAATAGGTATGTGCAGCGCATGTGACCCGTCCAAGACTCGGGTGTTTAATGTCAATCTATTGGGAGAAATCCATCCCGTGGAATATGCCTCTTCATCCGCTATTGGGAGAGTGCACCATCGGGGGTGATATTATCTAGTTATTATGTATGTGTTGCATGTGGTTGATGCATGATTTAACTTATTATGTAAGAAATTATCATCATTTTTCTGATGCATAAGTTTTATGATGAATCGATATATTATTATTTCTTATTAAATTATTGATATTTGTTTATATTTCACGAATATTAAAAATTATTTTTATGATTTTTTCGAGATTCCTACCAGCATGTGTGATTGCTGATATGTTTTTATCTTATATTTATTTTTAAAGTAATCTATTACTTTGTAATAGATCTGAAACTTGGGTGGAAAATATTTGTGACCCTACCAAGAAGATGTGATTCTTTTTTTCTAGTTATTAGAATATTTACTATTGTAAAGATAATGATTTGAATTCAAGGACGAAAAAAAAGAAAGAGAGTTTATTATATAAATTATGGATAATAAATTACTGATTTATTATTTTTTTATAAATCTGTGATGTGACACCAATGACCTAAATCTATGTGTTGATAATTCAATAGTTCAAGTCTTTAATTGTTTTTGCAGGGAAAGATGTTGAAGTAGATATAAACTACAATACCATGTCATAAGAACTTCTACGGTTCTAAATATAGCTGTAATCTGTATTTTAAATTTGAGAATGTAATCATAAGAGTAGGATAAGATCTAGATATAGTACTTTACTTACCTTCCTCCATAATAGTTAGGAGGAAATGTCTTGTTGTCATTGATGGTTTTCTTTAAATCTTCTGCAAACTTTGGAGAGAGCATATCGGAAAGAACTGCGGTAACATTGTAAAAGTCAGGATCCCCAAGGTTCATTCTCACCGCAAACATGTGCTTCAGTGATTCAATAAACCGATGAAGTCCAAGAGAGCCAGAAACACCTGATGGAATTCCATATTGAGCAAGAATATTTAATATCTGTGCCATCAAGAAAAGAAAAGAAAGGGGAAATTTCTGTTACATAAAAGAATTTAAGATCCATACTGGGTGTCTTATGAACAATAATGCAATTAAAAAGAGTTGGATTTAGATGCTTTATAATTCTTGTTACATTTTAATAATAACCTGTGAGTTCATATGTTCAAGAACTACTACTAAATAATATCAATCAATTTGCAGAAATCCTAGGCAGAAATACATGTTACAAACATTTTTGGAATCAGCGCATTTAACTGAAGTATACTTTTTTGTTATTATTTTTTTTTTCTGTCATGTCATCAGTATAGAGGCTTAGCCTGATTCCGTATCAATGAAAGGCCAATTTTTGATAAGGTATATTGAGCATTTTTTGTATTATATACAAGTACAGAAAAATCTATGGATGATAAATATTTTAACGTATCAGCAAATGTCCACTTGATCTTTGAAATCTGATACATGGTAACTGATAACTCAAGTAAAAAAGAAAGGCAGGTCATATGGAAAAGTGGCTTGCATATTTCTCAATTCTAGAAGCACAAAATAGTTCACTTGTTGGTTGTTAGTTATGCCAACTAGTTTGAGAATTAATGACAAAGATGTAACCTAAACAGTCAGACTACAGAAAACTTGGTACATTTTACCAATTTTCGGTACTTATATCAAACAGGAAGTGCAAAATTACAAGAAAGAAAATGTCTTCCTAATTAATGTCCCTTTATAATTTCTACATAGTGATTGTCATTAAATGAATGAAAACAGGAAAGGGCAAAATGGTTAGTTTATAAGCAGGTAAGTGAAATGATAAGACCCTAAAGTCTTATTGTCGCTCTGATACCAATTGATAAGACCCTAAAGTCTTATCGTCGCTTCGAGGGGATCGATCCTCCTTGATCACTTCGAGGGGATCGGCCCTCCTTGATCACTTCGAGAGGATCGGCCCTCCTTGATCATTTCGAGGGGATCGTCCTCCTAGGGTTTGTCCACAGAATGAAATAACATTTCATTGATTGAATGATTCTCAAAAGAAAATGTTACATCACTATTTATAGAGTTCCACCTAGAGTCCAGGACTTGGACTCTTAATAATAAATAAATATTAAATAAATCTCTACCTGACTCTAACTGAACTCAATAAACAACTGAACTAAACAGACTCAATAAATATTATTCAAAAGCTCAAAAAAAGGATCCTAACATGATCATCTAATTTCCTAACCTTTTTAATAATACATGTCAACTAATTGGTAAACAAGACTCTCAATTATTTTCCAAATGGCACTTAAAACTGGAACCTCACTAATACTAGTAGCATCCATGGACTATACATTGATATCTTTGTTAGACATGAGGAGAAAAAATCAATAAAGACTTACAAGTATCAGTCCAGCACCACCAGATGAAGGGGGTGGCACGCCCAAGATGTTTAACCCCAAGATTTCAGAAGAGATTGGCTCCTTCACTTTTACTTGATATCTCTGTAAATCTTTAATCGTTAATATGCCTCCAGACTTCTTAATATCTCTAATTAGTTTAATTCCGATGGGACCATTATAAAGCACATCTGGCCCGTGGTCTGAAATAGCTTTCAGAGTATGTGCAAGTCTTTTGTTATGACACACATCTCCTTGCTGCAAAAGGCTTCTTCCATTTAATGTGAAAATATCACGCAGTCCTTTATCAGTAAAAATGCCTAATTTTGTTCTATTCATCTGCATATATAAGTAAGGAGATATTCTGAATCCTTTTTCAGCAATATTTGCTGCTGGCATTACCAGCCTCTTCCACGGAAGCTTTCCATAATGTTTCCAAGCCTCATAAAATCCTGCAATTTCTCCGGGAACAGCTACCGAAAGGGCACCACTTGCTTTTGCTGCAGCATTGCCGGCATACATGTTCTGCAGGCATCATCAATACATTGAAAATTTTGAAGAACTTGCACTAGGAATATGACAGACAAATAAATAGATATTTTTTGTGCAAAAAATTTTACAATTAGATTCCTTTAATTTTCCATTTAAGTTGATGAACATGGAGGGTCTGTCAAAGTAATTGTGAAGGAGAGAAAAGAAGAGGAAAACAAGCAGTCTCAAATCAAATACCAATACTCGGCTAAGCATTCAAACATAAGCATCTCAAAGGAAAAAGAAAAACTTATATGGCGATTTAAAAAGGCCAAAAAATCCAATATCAATTAGCAAGGCACTTTTTTGACAGAAAACTTACAAAGATAAATAGTTTTGACAGCATACACTTTACTAAGAAAGTGCATCTTTGAGATGGTTTGCTGGCTGGGTATCTTAAATAACCTTAAAGTTCAGAAATTAAATCCTATAAGTTGATGACAGTTGTTCTTTTGACTCTCATGTGAAGTTGCCCCAAGAATTAGTAGCTCGATCATCTACAAGTAACTCTATCGATTAAAAGGAATATACCCAAAAGCAAATAAGAAGCCGAGCGGATGGGTATGTCGTACCTCGGAGGCCGCCAAGGGAGCAGTCTCCCTCGAATCGAAGGCGTGCGCTCTCCCGCTAGCCGCCCTCACGAGCATGAAGGCGCCCCCGCCAACGCCGCTGGACGCGGGGCTGACGACGCCCAGACAGAGGCCAGCGGCGACGGCGGCGTCCACTGCGTGGCCGCCCTCTCGGAGGACGTCCCTCCCGACCCCGGAGCAGCGTCGGTCATCGGTGGCCACGGCGCCGTGCCTCGCGGTAACGACCTCCGGCCTCTGCCCCGTCGCCCGCGGCGGCAACCGGAGGAAGAGGAGGAACAGCGCGACGGCGATGACCGGCCGCAGGATCCGCCCAACTGCGCCGCATCAAGGAACGGAATGTATCAGATTCGAAGAGAGAGAGGAGAGAGAGAGAGAGAGAGAGAGAGAGAGAGAGAGAGTTACGAGCCATGGAGTTGTCGACGTGAACTGGAAGAGAGCGGCGGCAGCCGTGAGATGCCAATATTGAATTGCCATTCGAGACTGTTTATTCCCCCCGCCACCTTGGTGGAGCCCAATGGACATCTTTTTCATTTATTATTGTAGAGGACATTGATCAATGTGTTACTACCACATTATATGTATCATATATTATAATAATAATAATAATAACATAAAGACCAACGTGATCACCTATGTCCGGATGTTAAGATTTATCATCCATCATAATAAATAAATATCACATAAAATACTTCAAATATGTGAAAGATTTAAAGGTATCCAAACTCAACTAGAATGCTTCTTAATCTCTTACCCCATTAAAGGATATTAAAAAAAAACCATCCATATCCAAATCTTCTTTACTGTTATATACTTGAATCAAAATTTTTAGGTTTAAGGTCCATTTTAATTCTTATGATTTTGATCGATTTACTCACATCTAAAATAAATTTTATATTTTAAAATATAACATTTAAGTTTCTTCTTTGTATATATATGTTATAATATGACATGTTGATTCATAATAAATTATTAATATAATAATATATATAATTTAAATTTAATAAAAAATTAAGATCTATTTTAACCCATGTGATTTTAGTCATAGACCACTTAAGTTCTTATGGTTTATTCGTGTATAAAATAACTCTTATATTTTCAAAACATAACATATAAGTTATTTCTGTCAAGCTTGAGTTAATAGACAGTAAAGTCTACTTATGTGATATATTGACTCATAATATATCATTAATATAATGATACATATAATTTAAGTTTAAAGAAAAAAACTGAGACCACCATCAATGGCATGAAAATGCATCATCATGAAAGTGATCAGCAGTAACAACATTGAGCCACTACTACATAGCAAGGCGTCGTATGCACACGATCTCTCTCGCATTAAAAACAAGCTCATGAGCTTTCGATCCAGCTTTAGATGGATGTGCATCGACCAGTTTGATACTATGCACACAATGGTTTCCCGATTCCTCTTCCTCCCCCTCGGCATCTTTATCCCCACCGTCTCCCACTTCATCCTCTCCCGTGCCTCCACCCACCATGCCTACAATATGACAGTCTAGCTCTCCCTCACCAATGCCTCCTCCAGCCTTTTGTCTCTCCGTCTTTGTTCGTCGTTACAACCTCTATCGTTTTCTCTTCCTCGACAAGATTAATCTTAACCCTTCTTAAAACTTAAATTATATATCATTATATTAATAATTTATTGTGAGTCTATATGCCACGTAAGTAGATTCAAAGTAGATTCTAACGTCTATTAACTCACGAGATAGCTTATATCCTATGTTTTTGAAAATATAAGCATTATTTTAAACACAATTAAACCATAAAAACTTAAGTTGTCCATAATTAAAATCACAAGAGTTAAAATAAAATTTAATATTTTTTAAAACTTAAATTATATATATTATTATATTAATAATTTATTATGAATCAACATATCGTGTAAACAGAATTTAATGCTCACATTTCATAAGAAAGATTTATATGATATTTTAAAAAAATATTAAAAGCTAAAATAAAATTTAATTTTTTTTAATTTAAATCATACGTATCATTATATTAATAATTTATTATGAATCGACATATCGTGTAAACAGAATTTAATGTTTGTTAACTCACATTTCATAAGAAAGATTTATATGTTGTATTTTTAAAAATATTAAAAATATTTTAAAAACGAATCAACCATACAAACTTATTACTAAAACTGACTAAAATAAATCTTAACCCAAACTTCAATTTGCTTCCTCATCTAAAATCTCAATCCATTGTCATCGCTGAAGAAATTTCTATTAGATTGATCGAGACAGGTTTAAATCATGAGCGACAAAACTCCTGCACGCTTAGTCCTGGTTCAACTTTCTGAGCAACTTCAGGTACTGGTTGTTTCTCTTCATGCAAAGTAAGATTGATTGATTAAGGAAAAAAGTGAAGCATTGGGTTCTACTGCTTCAGGACCAGAATCCGAAGACCTGCGCATTGCAGTAGTTGTCCATCAATGGTTTTAAATGCTCCATTGGATCATGCCGCACTAGCTGACAATTGGCAAGCCTTGAAGTAGATTAGTCCACCTCCAACATCCAGCCAAGACAAGACACTGCTGGCTCAAGGTTTCAGGGTCGACTTCCTTGACCAAAGCCAGTTGAATCTTCATCCTCAATGCCCGGATTAAGATCATGAACTGTCATCAGCAAATATGCTTTGGCCACCGAGATGCACAAACTGGATTGGTCACCAGCATCCACTTGTCCGAGATTTCTTGGAGGTGACAAGTGTTTCAACTTGTTTTTGTGATCTCCTATGCATTATTGCAGTAGTTGTCCATCAAGGGCTCTAAATGCTCCCAGTGGCATCTTCCATATACACATTGAGATCGTTTGATCATCAGCATCGACTTGTCTTGGATTTGTTCATTGCTTCTTTCCGTTTCTGAGAAGTGGAATTATACACAAGTTCACATTATCAGTAGGTTGAGATGGCTTTTGCAACTGCAAGTTGATCCAAAACAAGAGATGAGAAGAAAGGGATGCTCGTCACCTGCTTCATGAGGGTGGATAGATTGTCTTCTTCTGTTAGTTCATATCACATGCTTCCTGCAGCTTCTCCTGCACATACATCATCATGCGCCATCATATTCATCACTGAAAAAGAAGTGTAGAATTCAGAAAACGTCTCTCCCAAAAAGTCAAAGGATGCTGGTCCAATCACAGATTGCTTGATGAATACAACCACCAGGATAGAGATGAATCAGATGGACCACTGTCCAAATTGGCCATGTTCTCAACTTTGACTGCCACCACCACCACCACCACCACCACCACCAAGGATTGCTGAAATATCACACCTTAAACAGTTAAAAAAATTAAAGAAAAAAAGTCTGTGCTTGACAAGGATATCGAATATGAGCATGCCTATGGATTGAGCAATATGATTTCTTTTGACAATAAAATTACTCACTTTTAACCTAGAAGGTAAACTAGTAGCATTTCATTCAAGGGAATAAATCTTTCTTCTGGGGTTCATCAGCAACCAAAAAAATATATAAACATTATGGAAATTCCAATCTCCACAAGTTTCACAGGTGGATTTATCACATAATGCCACATAAAAAAAGTTTTTTAAGTGTTGCAAGTATGTAAATATTGGGTTTTACCGATCAGTAGATTAGTCTGGAAGATTCATCCCTAAATAACCATCATTTTCTGTCATAACTCGTTTTCTAGACTTCACTGATACAATAAATTCTCATTAAGAATCTCAACGAACATAAGCTACACAGATGTGAGAACCTGAAAGGACATTCGTCGAGGATAATCATACACCAAACTTTATACAAACTTCTGTAAACATAACAAAAGTATAGACTTCATGAATCTGTAACGTACCTAATATAAAAACACAAATATCAAGATCTGCTAATGCTTTGGGCTTCAGGACAATTTCACCAAAGTTCATTTAGAAGCCACCGTCAACAGCAGAGCCAGCACCCTTCATGGAATGACATTCAACTTACCTGTAGAAAAATATTGGTAGAGACATGCAAAGAAAGATGGAATTATGATCAGCCCCACAACTATAAAAGTATATTTTGTTGGGCTAGCAGCCCATAAATTCAGCCCATAGTGGGCTTCGGTAGCCCACAGCTCACCCCCTCTTAATCTAATCCTAATTAACATTAGGGAGGATGTGGTGGCTATATTTTAGAAATATAAAAAGACATAAATAAGACAGCAACGTGGGAGAAGGATATAGCCACGAGATACTAAAGAAAATAAGAAAAATAAGGCAGAAAAGAAAGAGAAAGAAAGGGAAGAAGACAAGGACAACGCAGATAGACTGTTCTCAATCATCTAGTAGTGTTCTCATATCATATTAGATCAAATCTACAATAGACTCTTGCTGTGATTACTTGGGGAGGTTTTAGATATCATAGACAATGACGTGATCCTTGTATCCCAGTTGTTCTCTTGTGATTGTTGCTAGAGTTTAGGGCAAGAGATTGAGATTTGTATATTCATTATTCTCATAGTGGATTATCTCTAGTTTGCCCCGTGATTTTTACTCTTCACATTGAAGGGGTTTTTCATGTATATCTTGGTGTTCTATTTGATTGTGGTTCCATTTAATTCCGCTGCATATCATGGTCTTCTAGTATTTGTTCATATACAAAGGTTATTCCTGTTTATATCCCTATCAACTGGTATCAGAGCAAAAGGGGTTTTGGTGATTTAAATTTTGTATTTGAACATCGAGGCCAGTAATGTTTCTCGCATGATTAGTTTAAATGGAAACAATTGGATGATATGGAAACCAAGAATAGAAGATCTCTTGTATTGCAAAGATTTATATGGACCTTTGTAGGGGGATAGTGCAAAACCCATAACTATGAGAGATGATGAGTGGAAGAGGTTAGATTAAAAAACAATTGGATTTATTTGACAATGGCTTGATGATAGTGTCTTTCACCATGTTTCTACTGAAATTTCTGCATATTCTCTTTGGAAAAAGTTGGAAAGTCTCTATGAAAGAAAAACAACTGGCAACAAAGTTTTTTTTATTAGAAAACTTGTGAACCTAAAATATAGAGAGGGTGCTTCTATTACTGAACATTTGAATGAAATGCAAAGTATTACTAACCAGTTATCTTCTATGAAAATATCTCTTGATGATGAGTTGCATGTATTGTTACTTCTCAGTTCATTACCAGAAAGTTGGGAGACACTGGTGGTTTCCCTTAGTAATTCTGCGACAGATGGTGTTGTCATTATAAGTCAAGTAATAAGCAGTTTGTTGAATGAGAAGTTGAGAAGAAAGAGTTCGGCAACATCTCAAAATGATTCACAGGCACTTATCTCAGAGAACAGAGGAAGGTCAAAGTCTAAAAGCAATTCACGCATGGGTAGAAGCAAGTCAAGATCAAGAAAAGATATTGTTTGCTACAATTGTGGTGAGAAAGGACATTACAAGAACCAATGTAAGCAACCTAAGAAGAGCAAGAAAAATAGAAAAGAAGTGAAGTCTATAGAGTCAAAAGATAAGATCACAACTACAATGCAAGGTGGTGATTATTTGATTTTGTCTCCTTCTGATGATATTTTTTCTTGTATGTGTCAGGATCTTGAGTGGGTGATTGACACAGGTGCTTCTTATCATGCTACACTACGGAGGGAGTTTTTTGCTACATATAAGTCTGAAAATTTTGGTGTTGTCAAGATGGGCAACTATGACACAGCAGACATCATAGGCATGGGTGATATCCATTTAAAGACCAACCTTGACTGCAAGTTGGTGCTTAAGGATGTGAGGCATGTGGTTGACTTGAAGCTGAATCTAATTTCAATTGGAAGACTAGATGATGAAGACTATGATAGCATATTTCACAAAGGGCAATGGAAGCTCAGTAAGGGTTCTCTTATTATAGCTAATGGAAAGAAATGTCATACTTTGTACAGGTTACAGGCTAAAGCTTATGGTGAGCAGTTAAATGCTACAGAAAAAGACTTCAGCATTGAGTTGTGGCATAGGCGACTGGGACACATGAGCGAGAAGGGGCTGCAAGCTCTTTCCAAGAGAGAGGTATTACTAGACCTCATAGGTATACATCTGAACCATT
This sequence comes from Musa acuminata AAA Group, assembly GCF_036884655.1. Lineage (NCBI taxonomy): Eukaryota > Viridiplantae > Streptophyta > Magnoliopsida > Zingiberales > Musaceae > Musa > Musa acuminata. The sequence goes on along the minus strand of NC_088342.1, from coordinate 37,466,825 downwards.
GTATTGATTGTTTGGTAGGTAAACAACATAGAGTTTCATTTGCTAGTCCTGCTTTGTCTAGAAAAATGCATGCCTTAGACCGTGTTTATACAGATGTATGTGGTCTTTGAGGACAAAAACTCATGGTGGATCTGTTGATGTTCTTAGTATAAGTGGTGCACTTTATTTTGTCACTTTTATAGATGATTTTTCCAGGAAAGTTTCGGCTTATGCTTTGAAGACTAAAGATTAGGTAATTAATGTCTTCAAAGAGTTTTATGCTAGGGTTGAAAAGGAGACAGAAAGAAAATTGAAATGCATAAGATCGGATAATGGTGGTGAGTATACAGGATTGTTTAATGACTATTGCAGGTCACATGAGATCTAACATGAGATGACAGTTCCTAGTACACCTCAGCATAATGCAATTACAGAGAGAATGAACCGCACCATCATGGAAAAAATCAGATGTATGCTTTCACAGGCCAAGCTACCCAAAAGGTTTTAGGATGAGGCTTTGAGGACTACAGTTGATGTGATCAACTTATCACCATGTACAGCCCTAGATGGTGATGTTGCAGAGCATGTATGGTTAGGGAAAGATATTTCTTACAAGCATTTGAGAGTGCTTGGTTGTCGTGCATTTGCACATATTCCAGATAATGAGAGGTCCAAGCTAGATGGTAAGTCTAAAGAATGTATTTTTCTTGGTTACTCACATGATTATTTTGGTTACAGGCTTTGGGATCCAAAAAAGCAGAAGGCGTTTAGAAGCAGAGATGTAGTCTTCTTTGAGGATCAAACTTTTGAAGATTTGAAGAAGAAGACACCAGCCAATACTTCTGCAGAAGGATTAGCATATTGTGACCCAATTACTCCTCCAGTATATCAGGGTAATGGGGGAGATGTGCAGGAAGATAGTGGAGAGTCTGATGTTGATCTACCTGCAGGACATGTTGAGCAAGAAGAAGTTGGAGAGCAACTTCCCGCAGAACCTCAGTTGAGAAGATATTCTAGACAACGTCAACCTTCCAGAAGATACTCTACAGATGAGTATGTGATGCTTACTGATGCAGGTGAACCAGAGAGTTACCAGGAAGCAGTTGAAAGTGAGCAGAAAGAGAAGTGGTTAGTTGCTATGCAGGAAGAGATGGATGCTCTTCAGAAGAACCACACTTATGATTTGGTGCTACTACCAAATGAAATGAAGGCCTTAAAGAACAAGTGAGTTTTCAGGTTGAAGACTCAAGAATATTGTTCTCAACCAAAGTACAAAGCTAGATTGGTTGTGAAAGACTTTGGTCAAAAGAAAGGTATTGACTTTGAAGAGATTTTTTCTCCTGTTGTTAAAATGTCTTCTATTCATGTTGCTCTAGGTATTGCTGCTAGCTAGGACTTGGAGGTTGAGTAGTTAGATGTGAAGACAGCTTTCCTTCATGGGGATTTGGAGGAGGAAATTTATATAGAGCAACCAGAAGGCTTCAAAGTTAAAGGTAAAGAGAACTTTGTTTGCAAATTGAAGAAGAGCTTGTATGGGCTAAAGCAAGCTCCAAGACAGTGGTACAAAAAGTTTGATTCATTTATGATAGAAAATCGATACAAAAGAACGACTTCAGATCATTGTGTGTACATCAAATGGTTGGGTGAGGATTTTATTATTCTCTTACTTTATGTTGATGACATGCTTATTCTTGGAAAAGATATGTCTAAAATTGACAGATTGAAGAAGGAACTGAGTGAGTCTTTTGCAATGAAGGACATGGGGCCAACAAAGCAAATACTAGGTATGCAGATTTCCCGTGATAGAAAAAATAAGAAGATTTGATTATCACAGGAGAAATACATCGAGAAGATATTGGAAAGATTCAGTATGAGCAATACAAAACTAGTTGGTTCTCCTCTTGTAGGTCACTTCAAGTTGTGCTCAAAACAGAGTCTGTCAAGTGATGAGGAGAAGGAGAAAATGCAAAATGTTCCTTATGCTTCAGCAGTTGGAAGTTTAATGTATGCAATGGTATGTACGAGGCTAGATATCACATATGCAGTTGGTGTTACTAGCAGATTTCTTGCAAATCCAGGCAAAGAGCACTGGGCAGCAGTGAAGTGGATTTTTAGATATCTCAGAGGGAGCTCTAAAGTTTGTTTAAGTTTTGGAGGTGGACCACATGTGTTGACAGGTTACACAAATGCAGATATGGCAAGAGATATAGATACGAGAAAGTCTACTTCAGGTTATGTACTTACTTTTACAGGGGGAGCTGTGTCATAGCAATCTAGGTTGCAAAGGTGTATTGCTCTCTCCACCACAAAAGCAGAATATATTGCTGCTATAGAGGTATACAAAGAAATGTTATGGATGAAAAAATTCTTACAAGAATTGGGGCTGAAACAAAAAAATTATGTGGTGCATTGTGACAGCCAGAGTGCCATCCATTTGTGTAAGAACCCAATGTTTCATTTCAAGTCAAAGCATTTAGATGTCAGATACTACTGGATTCGAAATGTATTTGAAGAGAAGCAGTTGCAGCTTTAGAAAATTCACACGGATGACAACGGAGCAGACATATTGACAAAAACTTTACCAAAAGAAAGACAGGAGATATGCCGACAGTTGGTCGGCATGGCTTCACATTGAGGAGTCATAGGACAGCCTCCCTTATGGGCTGAAGGGGGAGGTTGTTGGGCTGGCAGCCCACAAATTCAGCCCATAGTGGGCTTGGGCAGCCCACAGCTCACCCCCTCTTAACCTAACCCTAATTAACATTAGGGGGGGTGTGGTGGCTGCGTTTTGGAGGCAGAAAAATGCATAAATAGGGCAGCAACGTGGGAGAAGGATATAGCCATGCGATTCCAAAGAAAAGGAGGAAAACAAGACAGAAAAAAAAGAGAAAGAAAGGGAAGAAGACAAGGACAACGTAGAGAGGCTGTTCTCAATCATCTAGCAGTGTTCTCATCTCAGGTTAGATCAAATCTACAGTAGACTCTTGCTGTGATTACTTGGGGAGGTTTTGGATATCGTGGACAATGACGTGATCCTTGTATCCCAGTTATTCTCTTGTGATTGTTGCTAGGGTTTAGGACAAGAGATTGAGATTTGTATATTCATTATTCTCATAGTGGATTATCTCTAGTTTACCCCGCGGTTTTTACTCTTCACATTGAAGAGGTTTTCCACGTATATCTTGGTGTTCTATTTGATTGTGGTTTCATTTAATTCCGCTACATATCATAGTCTTCAAGTATTTGTTCATATACAAAGGTTATTCCTGTTTATATTCCTATCATAGTGTCACCTTCCCAACCATAAGTTAAGACATATCAGAATCTTTTTATCTAAGATGCTGATCTAAGATGAAACAAGCTTTAGAAGCATCAAAAAGTAGCATTGCATATGTCCATATGGTAATAAATTAGCATATCTCACAAAAAAACTAAAGTCTTAATTTGACATTATAATGAACAAGACACCATCATCGGGAGACACCAAAAAACATTGGAAGTACAGCTCAGAGAACTTTGATTAAACAACTAATGCCAACAAGCAAAAACAACCTAAATCTTTGCCAGTCAAGTTGAGGACAGAACTCTGATTCAAGCATGCAAAGTAAGAGTGAAATCCAATGCACCTTTTGCATTAATCAAATGTAGACAACACTTTGGAAATTCTTCATTCTCACATGACAAGTAAAATTTGGCATCACAAACCTTACAAAACTAGACACTTGAATATTGCACCAAACGCCAAGAACCCTAATTTTGATGCAGGAATTAGACCACATGGTTGAGGCATCAGGAAAGAACAAGCAGAAATGGACTAAAGAAAGGACAAGTAGAGCAGCACTTTAATCATACAACTAATAAAGCAGAACAAAACATCAAAAGTACAACTCAAGCAAAATTTTGATTATCCGTCTAACACCAACAAGCAAAGGAAAGGGGGGACGAAAACGAAAAGCAAGGAAAAACCTGAGTCTTTGTCGCTCACATTAAAGGACAAAAACTCTGATTCAAGCATGCAACCAATGTTAAATTCCAACGCACCTTTTGCATTAAACCAATGTAGATAAACACTTCACATATTCTTCGGAAACCCTAAAACTGGCATCACAAAGCTTCCAAAACTATACATTAGAACATTGCACCGAATGCCAAGAACCCTAATTTCGATTAAGGAATTAGACCACATCATTGAGGCATTAGGAAAGAAAAAGCAGGAATAGGGTTCAGAAAGGACGCGTAGAGCAGAACCTTAATTACATAACTAATTCCAACAGGCAGATCAAATCAAGGAACACCATAATCGAATCTTCAGCAACGATGAACAAAGGCGCGACAGAAACAAAGAAACATCAAACTCGAATCTTTTAGCAACAATCTACAAGAAACCAACCAAATTCCAAGAAGAAACAACATTGATATTCCAACACGAACCCGTCGTGTTCCTCTTCTTCATAAATATACTAAGCAAATCCCAAATCCAACAACCAAAATAAAAGCATAACCACTGATAGCAACACATAATTCTGAAAGCAAAACACAATAGCTAAATAAGTAATGGCATCACTATGACATCGCGAACGAAGCAGAAAGGAAACTATAGAAAGGTTAAAAACAAACAACCAAAACAGCGCCTCATCCGACCTTTTCCACGACACATTTAGAAGTGTTCTTCAGTAATTCAATCCGCCACGAAGATTAGGCCTTTTAGACTCGATGATCGAACGCTAAAAACAAATTGTCGAGGAAAAAAGGAAAAATGATTGAATTTTAAACCCGACGTGAATCGAACACGCAACCTTCTGATCTGGAGTCAGACGCGCTACCATTGCGCCACGGATCCAATGATATTAGATGCAAACATACTAATGATGAAATCAAAAGAGCGCCTCATCCAACCTTTTCCCCTTTTAGAATCGATGATCGAACGTTAAAAACAAATTGTCCTGGAAAAAGGGAAAAATCAATTAACACTTGTTAGGATTTGAACCCGACGTGAATCGAACACGCAACCTTCTGATCTGGAGTCAGACGCGCTACCATTGCGCCACGGATCCGGTGATATTACATGCCAACATAAAAATTACCAAACCAAAAGATCGAACGTTAAAAACAAATTGTCCTGGGAAAAAAGATAAATTAATTGACTTTTATTGAGATTTGAACCCGACGTGAATCGAACACGCAACCTTCTGATCTGGAGTCAGACGCGCTACCATTGCGCCACGGATCCCTTGGTTAGGTTACCCATATAAAATATTAATATATTATTTCAATATAACAGTACAGTTAGGTTAAAGAAATTTGTGTTGAAATCAAACACGACCGGCGATGACCATAACATTGAGCGTCCATGTGTCGTAGAACAACCTATCATCACATGTTTTGTGCAAGGATTGCTATCAGATGATGTCGATGAAAACCCAAAGTAGAACAGCAAATGCTCGTTCGTGTTTTTGGTGAAACGATGTATGACCACTGGCGTACTGCTGGTGAGAAAGACTATGCATCCATCTCGGACAGGGTTTTCCAATCCAAAAAGAAGCTCACAGAATAAAATCATTCATACAATCCTACAAAAGCATGACAGCAAACAGTTGTTGTCAAGTTGGACATCACAGTCTCATAGTAATTAAGCTTGATTGATGTGAGACTGCAGCAATTTCATAACCCTGGACAAGAGGAAGAACTTCATGTAATTAAGCTTAGAAAGCGAATTTAATAATCTAGTCCTTAGGGGGTTCAAAAAATTATTAAACAAAGCCTCTGAGTTTGAAACCAAAGGAAAATTTCCCTGGAAATTCTACTCATGCACAAAACAAGGAACTTCAGTTGCAAGAATGAGTTCCTATTGTGCCATCATTAGAATTGGATCCAAATTCCACATGACAAGTCATACATTGATAAGATAATTAGGGAATACTTATCTGAACAGTGATATTAAAGATAATTTCATGTCAATTACTGAGCACAATGATAATTGTCACTTCAATGCTAAAAAGGTTAGCCTTGTGATTTGTAATTCTCATAGAATTAACTTTCTAAAGAAATGCACAAATACCATGACTTAAATACTAGTGATGCAAATAGTCTAAGAAACTAGGACGACAATAAGAGCTAAAGTTAACAACAACAACAACAACAACAACAACAACAAAAATAAATATTTTACATATCAATTTGACGCTTTTCATGGTTAGCTTTGATTTGAATTATTTGCTTCTTCATGTTAGTGAGTATGATCGAGTTCGATGACAGTATATTTCAGAAACTGAGAAGTGTGGCTTTAATAATTCAGATTAGTCAAATATAATTTTATCACTCGAAGGTCATTCAACTTCCTATCATTTCAGAATCAATCATTTATACTCTAACCCAAGATCCACTCTGGTGTGCATGATTATTATATCCAAATATGTAGATATCAAAATTCATATGATTTGGACAATTCTTTAGCATTGATCATAATGATAACAAATCAATGGTCTAAAAAACGTTCATGCAAGAAAGATGATCAATTAATTAACATCACAAACAGTTGATCAGACCCCCTAATAAGGAGCATGGATTGGATTAGGGAAGCAATCTCTCTTCTACTTATATGTATACTTATATGTATACATATAAGCGATAAACTTCGGAGCAATCAATTAGAATGTTCAGAATCACTGCTTATCTAGCTGTTAAAGATAAGAAATATCTCATACCTGAAAAGGACTTCAAATGAACCCCATCCATTATATCTTCAGAATACCAATGTGGTGGGATCATCTCAGGTACTCACATAGATGTCAAGCAGCTCAGGTCCTTTTTCTTTGTCGATGAGAACAATCTTCTGCATAAATACATTTTCCAATAAACTAAAGATGGTATAGTGCTTGCAGTGCCCCCCTATGAAATCCTTTAGACTTGCAATTTTCCATCACACGATACCGAGGTATCATCCTGTTCTTCAAACTAAATAACAGTATTGGATGGCGGGCAATGCGGGATGCTGTATATTCAACTTTCTTGACCAAAAAATCCATCTTTCTCTGCAACTCGTTTTTTGGATAAACACCACATGGTCGGCACCCTTCTGAATGCATACGAGAACTCCGACTCCGACCATCCGACGCTTGTCATGAGCCTGATTACAGCCTCCGATTTCTTTTTTGTGGAGAACGACAAGGGTCCACAGGAACATCCTAGACTGTCGGGGCACTCCGGGACCATTAGCTCTAACAAGCAAAGCTCGGAGTGATTCCCGAGGTTGGAGGACGAAAAGTCGGCGCCTTTTCACAATGAGCCATGTCCTATCGTCGGTGATGCCGCACTCCTCCCTTGTGAACGACGGATTAGGAAGTCACATCTTGTCGATGCCGCAGCTAAGAAACAATGCTTTTCTCTTCGTTTGCTCGGAGGAGGTTCCTTCGCCCGAGTTTTCGTGACGGGGATATAAACAAAAATAATATTGTATATGAATAAATACTAGAAGTTCATAATATGTAGTAAAATTAAATGAAACCATAATCAAATAGAACACCAAGATATACGTAAAAAATTCCTTCAATGTGAAGGGTAAAAATCACGGGACAAATTAGAGATAATCCACTATAAGAATAATGAATATACAAATCTTAATCTCTCGCCTTAAACCCTAGCAACAATCACAATAGAATAACTGAGATACAAGGATCACGTCACTGCCTATAATATCGAAAACCTCCCCAAATAATCACAGCAAGAGTCTACTGTAGATTTGATCTAACCTGAGATGAGAACACTACTAGATGATTGAGAACAACCTCTCTGCGTTGTTTTTTTCTTCTTCCCTTCCTTTTCTGTCTTGTTTTCCTCATTTTCTTTGGAATCCCGTGGCTGTTTGCTTCTCCCACGTTGATGTCCTATTTATGCCTTTTTCTGCCTTCAAAACATAGTCATCACACCCCCTAATGTTAATTAGGGTTAGGTTAAGAGGGGGTGAGCTGTAGGCTGCCCAAGCCCACTATGGGCTGAATTTGTGGGCTGCCAACCCAACAACCTCCCTCTTCAGCCCATAAGGGAGGTTGTCCCATGACTCCTTAATGTGAAGCCATGCCGACCAACTGTCGGCATATCTCCTGTCTTTCTTTTGGTAAAGTTTTTGTCAACATATCTGCTCCGTTGTCATCTGTGTGAATTTTCTAAAGCTGCAACTGCTTCTCTTCAAATACATTTCGAATCCAGTGGTATCTGACATCTATATGCTTTGACTTGGAATGAAACATTGGGTTCTTACACAAATGGATGGCACTCTGGCTGTCACAATGCATCACATAATTTTTCTGTTTCAGCCCCAATTCTTGAAAGAATTCTTTCATCCATAACATTTCTTTGCATACCTCTATAGCAGCAATATATTATGCTTCTATGGTAGAGAGAGCAATACACCTTTGCAACCTTGATTGCTATGACACAGCTCCCCCTGCAAAAGTAAGTACATAACCTGAAGTAGACTTTCTCGTATCTATATCTCTTGCCATATCTGCATTTGTGTAACCTATCAACACATATGGTCCACCTCCAAAGCTTAAACAAACCTTAGAGCTCCCTACGAGATATCTAAAAATCCATTTCGCCAAGTGCTCTTTGCTTGGATTTGCAAGAAATCTGCTAGTAACACTAACTGCATACATTAAACTTCCAACTACTGAAGCATAAAGAACATTTTGCATTTTCTCCTTCTCCTCATCACTTGACGGACTCTGTTCTGAGCACAACTTGAAGTGACCTGCAAGAGGAGAACCAACTGGTTTTGCATTGCTCATACTGAATCTTTCCAATATCTTCTCGATGTATTTCTCCTGTGATAACCAAATCTTCTTATTTTTCTTGTCACGAAAAATCTGCATACCTAGTATTTACTTTGCTGGCCCCATGTCCTTCATTGCAAAAGACTCACTCAGTTCCTTTTTCAATCTATCAATTTTAGATATATCTTTTCCAAGAATAAGCATGTCATCAACATAAAGTAATAGAATAATAAAATCTTCACCAAACCATTTGATGTATACACAATAATCTGAAGCTGTTTTTTTTATCCATTTTCTATCATAAATAAATCAAATTTTCTGTACCACTGTCTTGGAGCTTGCTTTAGCCCATACAAGCTCTTCTTCAATTTGTAGACAAAGTTCTCTTTACCTTTAACTTTGAAGCCTTCTGGTTGCTCCATATAAATTTCCTCATCCAAATCCCCATGAAGGAAAGCTGTCTTCACATCTAACTGCTCAACCTCCAAGTCCTAGCTAGTAGCAATACCAAGAGCATCACGAATAGAAGACATTTTAACAACAGGAGAAAAAATCTTTTCAAAGTCAATACCTTTCTTTTGACCAAAGTCTTTCACAACCAATCTAGCTTTGTACTTTGGTTGAGAACAATATTCTTGAGTCTTCAACCCAAAAACCCACTTGTTCTTCAAGGCCTTCATTCCATTTGGTAGTAGCACCAAATCATAAGTGTGGTTCTTCTAAAGAGCATCCATTTCTTCCTGTATAACAACTAACCACTTCTTTTTCTGCTCACTTTCAACTGCTTCCTAGTAACTCTTTGGTTCACCTGCATCAGTAAGCATCACATACTCATCTATAGAGTATCTTCTGGAAGGTTGACGTTGTCTAGAAGATCTTCTCAACTGAGGTTCTGTAGGAAGTTACTCTCCAACTTCTTCTTGCTCAACATGTCTTGCAGGTAGATCAACATCAGGCTCTACACTATCTTCCTGCACATCTCCCCCATCACCATGATATACTGGAGGAGTAATTGGGTCACAATCTGCTAATCCTTCTGCAGAAGTATTGGCTGGTGCCTTCTTCTTCAAATCTTCAAAAGTTTGATCCTCAAAGAAGACTACATCTTTGCTTCTAAACACCTTCTGCTTTTCTGGATCCCAAAGCCTGTAACCAAAATGATCATGTGAGTAACCAAGAAAAATACATTCTTTAGTCTTACCATCCAGCTTGGACCTCTCATTATCTGGAACAAGTGCAAATGCACGACAACCAAACACTCTCAAATGCTTGTAGGAAACATCTTTCCCTAACCATACATGCTCTACAACATCACCATCTAGGGCTGTACATGGTGATAAGTTGATCACATCAACTACAGTCCTCAAAGCTTCATCCCAAAACCTTTTGGGTAGCTTGGCCTGTGAAAGCATACATCTGATCTTTTCCATGATGGTGCAGCTCATCCTCTTTGCAATTGCATTATGCTGAGGTGTACCAAGAACTGTCATCTCATGTTGGATCCCATGTGACCTGCAATAGTCATTAAACAATCATGTATACTCACCACCATTATCTGATCTTATGCATTTCAATTTCCTTTCTGTCTCCCTTTCAACCCTGACATGAAACTCTTTGAAGACATTAATCACATGATCTTTAGTCTTCAAAGCATAGACCCAAACTTTCCTGGAAAAATCATCTGTAAAAGTGACAAAATAAAGTGCACCACTTATACCAAGAACATCAACAGATCTACTATGAGTTTTTGTCCTCAAAGGACCACATACATCTGTATAAACATGGTCTAAGACATCCATTTTTCTAGACAAAGCAAGACTAGCAAATAAAACTCTATGTTGTTTACCTGCCAAACAATCAATATAAGGGTTCAGATGTATACCTCTAAGGTCTGGTAATACCTCTCTCTTGGAAAGAGCTTGTAACCCCTTCTCGCTTATGTGTCTCAATCGCTTATGCCACAACTCAATGCTGAAGTCTTTTTCTATAGCATTTAAATGCTCACCATAAGCTTTAGCCTGCAACCTGTACAAAGTATGACATTTCTTTCCATTAGCTATAACAAGAGAACCCTTACTGAGCTTCCATTGCCCTTTGTAAAATCTGCTATCATAGTCTTCATCATCTAGCCTTCCAACTGAAATTAAATTCAGCCTCAAGTCAACCAAATGCCTCACATCCTTAAGCACCAACTTGCAGCCAAGGTTGGTCTTTAAATGGATGTCACCCATGCCTATAATGTCTGATGTGCCATAGTTGTCCATCTTGACAACACCAAAATTTCCAGACCTGTATGTAGCAAAAAACTCCCTCCGTGGTGTAGCATGATAAGAAGCACCTGTGTCAATCACCCACTCAAGATCCTGACACACACAAGAAAAAATATCATCAGAAGGAGACAAAAATCAAATAATCACCACCCTGCATTGTAGCTGTGATATTATCTTTTGACTCTATAGACTCCACTTCTTTTCCCTTTTTCTTGCTCTTCTTAGGTTACTTACATTGATTCTTGTAATGTTCTTTCTCACCACAATTATAGCAAACAATATCTTTTCTTGATCTTGACTTGCTTCTACCTATGCGTGAACTGCTTCTAGACTTTGACCTTCCTTTGTTCTCTGAGATAAGTGCCTGTGAATCATTCTGAGATGTTGTCGAACTCTTTCTTCTCAACTCCTCATTCAACAAACTACTTGTTACTTGACTCATAGTGACAACACCATCTGGCGCAGAATTATTGAGGGAAACTACCAGTGTCTCCCAACTTTCTAGTAATGAACTGAGAAGTAACAATACCTGCAACTCATCATCAAGAGACATTTTCATAGAGGATAACTGGTTAGTAATACTTTGCATTTCATTCAAATGTTCAGCAATAGAAGCACCCTCTCTATATTTTAGGTTCACAAGTTTTCTGATCAAAATAGCTTTGTTCCCAGCTGTTTTTCTTTCATAGAGACTTTCCAACTTTTTCCAAAGAGAATATGCAGAACTTTCAGTAGAAACATGGTGAAAGACACTATCATCAAGCCATTGTCGAATAAATCCAATTGTTTTTCGATCTAACCTCTTCCACTCATCATCTGTCATAGTTATGGGTTTTGCACTATCCCCGTGCAAAGGTCCATACAAATCTTTGCAATACAAAAGATTTTTCATTCTTGATTTTCATATCATCCAATTGTTTTCATTTAAACTAATCATGCGAGAAACATTATTGTCCTCCATGTTCAAAATTTAAATCACCAAAACCCCTTGCTCTGATACCAGTTGATGGGGATATAAACAGGAATAACCTTTGTATATGAACAAATACTAGAATACCATAATACACAGCGGAATTAAATAGAACTACAATCAAATAGAACACTAAGATATACGTGGAAAACCCCTTCAATGTGAAGGGTAAAAACCACGGGGCAAACTAGAGATAATCCACTATGAGAATAATGAATATACAAATCTCAATATCTTGCCCTAAACCCTAGCAACAATCACAAGAGAATAACTGGGATACAAGGATCACGTCACTGCCTACAATATCTAAAACCTCCCCAAGTAATTACAGCAAGAATCTACTGTAGATTTGATCTAACCTGAGATAAGTAGATGATTGAGAACAGCCTCTCTGCGTTGTCCTTGTCTTCTTCCCTTTCTTTCTCTTCCTTTTCTGCCTTGTTTTCCTCCTTTTCTTTGGAATCTCATGGCTGTTTGATTCTCCCACGTTGCTACCCTATTTATACATTTTTCTGCCTCCAAAACGCAGCCACCACACCCCCCTTAATGTTAATTAGGGTTAGATTAAGAGGGGGTGAGCTGTCGGCTGCCCAAGTCCACTATGGGCTAAATTTATGGACTGCCAGCCCAACATTCCCCACATCTCCGGTATGGAAAGGAGTGAATCGATGCTTAGCTTGACCATGCGACAGGGGTGAGTCATGACGATCCGGATAAGTTCGGGGTCCGAAGAGCCCATATCGCTGAGGACCGGAACTTTGGGCCAGATTCTTCTTCACGTCGCAGCAGAGGATTTGGGGGTGAAAAGATACAATCTTTCTGAGGTAAGAGTCATCGAAGCCATGGGATCTCAGGAAACTAAGGACGACGTCAAACTTCTCCGTGGATGTGAGGCGCGCAATCGCCTCGGTGGCCTTGGATGCCTCGGCGACAGAGCACGGTTCACGAGGTACTCGACCAAGGGGTGAGGGTTGGGGGATGGGACAAGGTCCACGGCGCGCGGAGCAGGAGGAGAAGAAGAGAAGGTCTACAAGGCAGCGGCAATGGAAGAATCCGGGAAGACCATGACGACGGTCGAAGGGGAGCATCTCAGCTAGGAGAGCGACCTTAACCCTCGCGGTCTGAAGTGCCGAACCGAACTCGTTCAAAATTCAAATACTTCCACGAATATTCCTCGATTAATATTAATCCCAACAAAGAAAACTCAGATTAATCTCTTCTAATTGTGATTAATATTTAATTATTATTTGATAAAAAGAAAATATTATTCCTTCAAAAATTATTCTGTGTAGGTTTTTTTATAGACACAAACATTTTAATTCATCCAAGACATCTTAAATCACATCAACTCATTCCATCATATAAAACCAAGATTGTAACGAAGACACTAATTACATAATAAACATATACAATATATTTATTTCATAAGCAAGTCCGCAGTGCACTTATTTATGTATATATCAACCTACTCCATTCATGCATGGCAGAGTACGTGCATCGACGTGGCATCACGTGATGTAGGTGACTGTTCAAGGGTGCGGTGGACCACGAGGAGGAGCCGGAGGGCCGGGCGGCGGCGGTGCGTGTGGTGGATGAGGCGGAGGCCCGCCTGGCCCCGGAGGTGGAGGACCCCCAGTGGGGGGAGGACCGCCGTGTGGTGAAGGCTGGGGAGGATGCATCTTCTTCTCCCCAGAGTCATAGCTCTGCCGATGAGCTTTTGTACTGGGTTGGTATCTGAAGGTCAAACCTAGCAGTCACAGCTCTGCTGGCTTTCACTTTGCCTTGAATCTTTCCGATCAACTCCATGTTTGTAGATGTTAAATCAGGAGTCATATTAACTCAAATTTATGACTACATAATAGGTGAGATGTGTGACTTGGAGAGGCTAAATGATCGAGAGAAAGAATTTTATGAGTAAATTAAGATTAGGATATGAGCATATTATCATTGTTTACACAGGTGACAACAAACTATTTACCATAGTTAAAATTTTTTATTATAATTATTGTTCTAGTTTATTTTTAGATATATTTTTTAAAAAAATTATTGATTTTTTTGATCATACCTCATTCCATGTACGAGGATTACAGAGAAGAAGACAAGTGTTATCATCATCTCTACCTCTCTGTCCCCTTCTTTTTCGCGTGAGAACAAAACGAGCAAAATTTGATAGGGGTAAGCGAAGTTTGTAAAGACAACGACAAATTCGATGGGATAAAGAAAGGATGCGCATGAATAGAGGTGGAGGTAGATACGATGAGAGCTAGGGGTAAAACTATATTTTTACTCTGTAAGAAATGTTTGATGAGAATTTTTAAAAGTTGAGATGTTGTTAAAAAAATCTCAAATATAATTTTTTTTTAAAAAATCATCCCAATTATTCTTTTATCATCTTACATTATTTATTATCATCATAATTATCATGAAAAGATATCATATTCTATATGTTTAATATATTTGTATATAAGTATGATTTTATTTTTTTTGTATGGACTAATTCTCAGCCTCTACTTTTTTTAATCTTCTGAAATTATATCCCGTTTGAATTTATTGCCACCTTTTTTTCCTTGACTCATTTCGAGAAAATTGAGTAAATTTAAATTGTGAATTAAGTTTTTATTCATAAAAATTGATCTAAACTTGACTAAATCAAATTTAATTTTCTTAATTTTTATAAGGTGATTAATAGCCATATGGAAGTTCTTTGAATATATTTTTGGGAAAAAACACAAATTACATTATTTTAGGAAAAAAAAATTTATAATGACTGTATTAAACTTAAATATAATAAAATATAATATAGCAATTTTGAGAGTTCAAATCATTATTGTATACACGTGCATGGGTTGAATCATCCTCGAAAAGTATCAGGGGTGATGTCACCTCTTATTGGAGGGTAATGTAATCCCCAAATTGGCTCCTTTTTTTTTTTGAACAAATATATGTTGTTGTTATTATTATTTATTTCCATTTCTCTTTTTTTTTGTTTGTGGACAATAAGAAGGGGGCGAAACTATTTGAAGGCCGCGTCCACAGCTGGCCGCCTTCTTCCTTCCCTCCGCTTCTCCTCGGCCTCCTCCTTTCGCTCTGAATCAAGCGATGGGTTCAGGAAGCAGTCGCATGGCCCCGCGGTTGCCGCGCCACCGGCCGCGACGCCGGCCGAGGCTCGGGCTCGCCGCCTTCCTCTGCGGCGGAGCCGCGGCCGTCTCTGCCGCCTCCACCTCCTCCTCCGGCTCCTCTCAGGTCCTAATTCAACGATCACGATTTAGTTCTTTGGGGTTGATTGCTTGTCTCGATAGCTATTAGCCGTACTGGATTTCTTGGTTTCTTGGTTGGGGAGATGGTTGCTTAGGTATTCGTTTTGTTGTCGTTTTTTTTCCCACGATGGTTATTATATGTATGTATGTATGTATGTGTTTATTTATTTATGCTTTTCTGTCTCGTTCGATTAGCATAATGATACGATGTTGATAGTGTAATAATGCAAGTTTTTTAGATATGAAAGATTAGGATTATCTCCGGGAAAGTGGATCTCTGATTCATTGAGGCCTGAAATGATTGGTGTTGTGATATCTTTCAAGGAGTCTTATTGGTCTGCAGTCCTTGTCTCTTATTAAGCTCTAATCTTTTTTTGCTCGGTTTGCTGAGGCAGCATATTCTAGTAATCTGGAAATCCTCATGGTTAATGACTTCTAAGAGGATGGATGGGATGGTGACCTAAGGTGGTTACACAAACATGGTGACTCATGATGAGAATGAGCACCTTCGAATATTGGATAGACAAGTTGATATGTGCTCAAAAATGCTTTGTGCTTCTGCTTAGAGATAACAACAAGACTTTTGAGGTTGGGCATTTTCTTATAGAAAGAAGCACCCTGCTCGTGTAATTCTCTATATTGGACCAAGGAGGCATATTATGTTATCCTCCAAGGTACAAAATTTGTGATTCCAAATGGTCAGGGTGGTAATTATGTAAGTGGTAAATTTGGATGAGGTAAACATTTTTAGTTAAATTTAGGTTTGTTGATTTTCTGAGGCCCCACATTGGCGGGAGCCTGGTTACACCCCTTTTTTTTTTTTAATTTTCTGAGAGACAACAGTCTTTTAACTTCTAGAAGATCTATCTGAAGACAAGATTCTTGGTTCCTTGACTCCTAAACATGACATTGAATCACATGAGAGTTTCCATTCAAAGTCAAAATTATGATATCTTTAACTTGCCAAACAACAAATTGGATTGTTTTTTTAGTAAAAGAAGTTCTGCACTTTCACCAAAATGTGGTGGAAGCTATAAGAAAAGAAATTATTTCTCAATCCAGGAAACCTTACTGTTACTTTTAAGAGTATTGACATCATTTGAGCATACATTTCCTATCCAGTATATTTGACAATGAATGCCGTTGGTGCATTTTTGTGTCTGTTGTAATATCTTTTTGTGTCTCTATTGTTTTGCTTTTTGTGGTTATTCAAAACTTATATCCATTCATAAGGGCATTACTCATATGTTTTCTACATCTCTAGCCTATGCTTTAAATAGGTTGATGTTAACAGGCTATAAAGGTTTTCTTGATGGCATTCTTGTTAGCAGATTGAAGATATGCCAACGGAGAAATCAGTCAGTCAAGCAAGACTGGATGGTTCTGTATTAAATTCTAATATCCAGATCTCAGTCAAGGAGTCTTCATTAAACTTTTCACAAGACCATAGGCCTTCTAGCTCCACCAATGAAAACATGAGAAATAATCAAAGCAATAATGGCATCAATTGGGACGGCTCGGAAACCTCTTGCCTGGAGATGTTCCAACCTGAGAGGACTTCTGGTCTACCAAGTACCTCGAGGAAACCAGTTGATAATGTTGATGCCGCTTTAGCAACGGTATCAGACGTTGCTAATTGTGCAAATGGTAGTTCCCATAGCTCGCCAAGTTTCTCACGTAGCATACATCAACCTGAGCTTGGAGATTTACATGCAAATGAGATTGTTAACCCCTCAGATGATGTTGTGGGAAACCACAGTACCAATACGGATTACGTTTCTGTTATTCCAAGGTTATCCTCAACTTTGCATTTTTCAAGTGAAGATCATCTAGGTGCAACCTCTTCTGGTTCAGATGCCCAAACATCAACTGGATCAGGTGAGCAGAGAAATGGAAGTCTACTTCATGTTGATTTGGTCAGTGTCTCTTCTGATGTTCCCAGTGGCTCTGGGGAGGAAATTAGTAGCGAGTCACGGAGGAATACTAGAAGACATTTCTGGGATGCCTTTTCTAGACACAGTTCCATGACTGTTGACTCGGCAACACTATCTTCAATTTCAGAGAATAATGGTCTAGGATATCAGGACAGGTGGCTACTAGACATTGATGGTCATGCTTTTAGAGATGGGGTTGAAGATGATTCATTATACTTACGGCAGAGACACCATGGACTAAATGGAGTCAGTTGGCATACGAGATCTGAGGTGATCTTTTATTAAGTTCTATTTCAAGTTGTCACATGTTAGTTTCCTTTGCTTAAGGTAAGTTTCTATCCTTTACACTTAACAGCAGCTTCTCGACATTATCAAGGTTCTTTTTTCAATGACTTCATGGGTCACCAACTTTGATGACATTATGGAATTAATGATGTGATTTAATACTTTTGTTGATGTTGTTTCTTTTATTTGCAGAATATCTTTTCTTGTAGTTGTTCAATATTTGCCTTTTTATTTGTTTGGCAATAATTTTAGATACTATGGTTCTAGGTACAAAGCTTTCAACCCTTTCCTTATCATTAATGCATGCATCTGAAGTTTTCAATCAAGTACATATCTTAAGTTATTTGGACTTAAAAATTTCCTCAGTGCAGATAAGGGAGCGTCTTCATTCTGGATCTAATAATAATGATGGACAAGCATCTTCCTGTCCATCAGGTCTCCACCAAGATGGCACATGCTCTTGCACATTGTTAATGACTGAAGTGTCGAGCACCCGAGCCAGTATTGCACGAATTTTTGTGTTAGCTGAAGCTTTATTTGAGGTGGGTATTTTTGTTTCAGCTCTCCTCCTATATATTCAAGTGGTTAGCTTTTTGTTAAGCACATTCTCTAAACTTCTTGAAGTTTGAATGCTCATGATCACTCATGTATTTATTCCATTAACTTCACTTTCAAGCTTGTACTCTGATATAGGCTTCAACATTAATTTGGATTTTAGCCATGGTTGAGAGATGTTACCAAAATTTGAGTATATAAGCTTTTTGTATTTAAAATGGAGCTGATATTTTCCATCTCCAGTTCAAAAAAAAAAAAATCATGATGGACAATATTAAAAGTTATTTTTTAATGTCAAAGATGCCTATATTTATTTTTGAAGGAAATGACTGCAGATGTAGTTCAAGATTGAGGTTCGCACTTCAAGTGAATTAGACGTTTGTATGTTTCCTATTTTTAGAAAATTGGAGAGGGGGCAGAGTCATCTCCTTTCTTCTTTTCTATTATAGAAAAAAGAATCTGCCTGCAATTGACAGTTTTATCTATTGTTATGGTGCACATGGTACTACTTCTGTAACATGTTCATCCTAATCGATGTAGTACGATGAACGGACTATGTGCCCCTAGTTTTACTTGCTGCCTTCTTGCTTGAAATGTTTATTGAGTTTAGACTACTATATCTGATATCATTTATTTTTGTATTGTTTGTTTAGTACTGCTGAATCTTCATTGCCCTCAGAAGAATATTTATGGATGAAGAAACTGAACGGGTTATGAAACTAAGCTTATCACTGGTGCTAAAGTTCTTTATAGTATGTAGGTGATGATGCCAAGAAATATCTAAATGCAATGGAGAAACTTATTGCTAATTATTACAGTTCATGCTCTTTTATCGGCTTTGTACCTTACATTGACATGATTACTCTGCAGGTTTTGGATGAAATTCATCGCCAGCCTGGATCACTGTCACTTTCTGTGGTCTCAGTCCCAGCACTGGAATCAGTTGTCAACTCCTTGCCATCAAAGATTCACAAAAAACTCGACACTGCTTTGAGCAAAAATGATGTGGAACAGTAAGCATTTTCATCTGTTCATATTGTTGTCCCTGGAAAATTAGAACCATTACACTACCATATTTAGCATTAAATGTGTACGATGCTCTATGCTACTATTTTCAGATCCCTGTGCTGATTATGCACGAGATGCAGTCTGTGAAACTAAATTAGGACTATATTATAGTTTTCATTCTAGTTCTCAAAACATGTTCCAGTATCTCCAAGATCTATCGACGATCAGATCCACAATATATTTGGGCTTGCATTCCGTCAACACAGATGATCCTGTCTCTTGCTTCTTGTGGGGAATTATGAATATTTAATCAAGCAGCTGATTCCAACTGCTAGTATCCAATATTTTGGCTTCACTGAAATTTTATCTATCACATGAATATAATGTTGGTATTTACCTTTGATCACTACATGTTTATTAAATTTGAGTTTGCTATGTATGTTCGACTGCCATGCAGACAAGAGCAATCGGTGATCTCTCTTTCACTGTAGCTATTTAGTACGAGAGAAACTTTGAGCTGTTACAAAAGATTGCTAATTCACAATGTCAAACATGTTTAGGATGTTCATCTGCAATTTTTACATGGCTGGTTGATCTATCCTCTAATTTTCAATTTGTCATCGAACAGATTTCTCACTTCAACTAATTATGCACTGAAACATGCTGCTGATGAAACGCGAAAGGGGTTTCTATGTAGTTTCTTTCACACTTATATGCTCACTCCCTGATTCTGTACATACTGTTGTTTTACAGATGTTACATCTGCCTGGCTGATTACGAGGATGGAGACGTCGTGCGAATACTTCCCTGCCACCATGAATATCACATGGCCTGTGTCGATAAATGGCTCAAAGAAATTCATGGGTATTTTACTTAATATTCTCTGTAGCCCTCCTGTTCTTTATATATATATATATATATATATTTAAAAAGTGTTTTAACATGGCTCCTCGAACTTGATTTTCTCTTTCTCTGCTACTGGTGCTTACAGTGTATGCCCTCTGTGCCGCGGTGATGTTACGGAAGCTGTTACAGAGAGTTTTATGTCCAACTCATAAAAAAGATCCTCTGTATAATTATGATACTGTGAATATGCTGATCTTGTAGCAAATCCTAAATGGTTCTATTTATTCCACTTCTTTTGGTTCACATTATTTCCTTGATAATCCTAAATGTCAGATGTTGTTGTATGATCTCAAACTAAACATTAGAATTTTCTCACGGGGATAGGCTGCGAGCAGTGGGGCCTGAGTGCCTCCCCCCCCACGTTATAGTTTTTGGTATTTTTACCTTTTCGAGTTAGCTTCTTGTCTGAACAAATGATCTATCGGTTCAACCATTGATGAATTTGATCAGGTGGATGATTAATCAGTTAAGTCTTATTTAACTATTTATAATATTAATAATAATAATAATAATAATAATAATAATAATAATAATAATAATAATAATAATAATAATAATAATAATAATAATAATAATAATAATAATAATAATAATAATAATAATAATAAAATTTGAGATTTGCATTTGATGCATGCTTCTTCCCATTTGGCTCGGCTCACTGGATTACCTACCAAGTATGATCATCATCCGATCAGCTTTTGATGCTATTATTGGGACAACTACCATTATTACATGGGGTGGGTCTCATTCACACAATTCTCTATCAATCAGCTTTAGACGCACTCTGCCAAAACCACAATAATTCTCCTTTGGTGTCTGTTAATGGCTGTCGTCGTTTCATAATAGGGACACGCTTCCATTATCGAGATGGTACCAATGTCTCCATTATTTCTTCATGTTCCTCATTTATCTCTCATCACATAACAACCAGTCCTTATATCTTTTTTCTATATATATATATATATATCAACTGTCGATGTCATCTGATTTATTAGAATTGATTTGAAATTATCAACCTTTTACAACTTTATTTGATAGGATAATTGGTCTATTAACCTCATTAAATTTGAATAATTAGTCTAAAATGCTTAACTAAAGTTACAGAAATACATCAAACCATTATAAATTGTTCTAAATCTTAACTCACCGTTGATATAAGACTAAACTAAAGTTTTATAATCTTTCTCATCTAATGACTTGGGCTCTCTTCGAAGCTTAATATGGTCTAGAATTAGATCTTAATATAACATATGTGAGGTTTAGTCTAGTGATAACTCTGTGATGTTCCATAAGTAATCCTTTCCTACTCAATCCCTTTTATTATGTCTCAATATTAAGTCGAATCTAACACTAATTATCATAATCTAATTTGATGTAATGTAATGATTGACCTATTAAGTCGATTCATTGAGCTAAGCTACTGATGCAAAATAAAATCGAGGATAATACACTAAACAAACCTTTATACATCTTTCTAAATCTTAGTGGATATAAAACTAAACCTGTTGCACAACCTGCATCGAATCATCAAATCAACTCTTGCTAAGTGTAAATGTTTATCGGTTGAGTAAAAGATATAGAATTACTGATTATGGTTAGTGGTAATCCGAGAAGCTAAGAAACTAATAATATTTAAAGCAGCAGGAGAGATCTTTCCATATCACATAGGCGATCAAAGTAGATCTTTTTGATCCCCTTGTGGCTAGAAAATGGTGACGGTGACGACATGGTTTGTATGAAGAATGTGTAAATAGAAGATTGTGGTTGTGATTCCTTTCAATTAATGTCAGAATATTAGATGGTCCTCTGCACTGATAAGAATATTATATGCAGCATATGTTGGCAATTTGGTCTTATCCTTAATCACAGAGATCAATTCCTCAGAATATTTGGTTTTGTGTATGAACTACCTTTCTCTCTCTCTCTCTCTCTCTCTCTCTCCTCCTTTTTCTTCATAATATAAAGAAGATAATTCCTGAGATTATGGAGACACACCAGCTGATCACAAAATAAATCATCTTTGCTCAATGTGCTTTGAATGAAACTAAGCCCATTTTCCTCCAAAAAAAAAAAATTAAAAATTAAAAATCTGATCATCTGTGAGTACTCATGAGATACAAAATTGATTTTTGTATCAGTCTATTTCACCTGACTTGTGGACAAATAAAGGTGGAGAAGAAAACTAAAGTTTCATATTTGATGTTGACAAATGCAGACTGGTTTACATCCAACAAAGAGGAGCAGACCACTTCACTTCTTTTTTTGTGTCCATACATCATACTGCAAAATATGAATCAGTAATGCAGAATGAACATTACCTGAGGAAGGAATTATATCCATTCTGCAACACTTGTCTTCTGATTAGATTAGTGGTTTTCATCTGATTCTTTGTGCCTAATAGCTTACAAAAGGCCTATATCAGATTAATAATCATGCAGAACTACATAAAATTGACCTTAATTGTTAGAAAATATGCTTGAATTTAAGGTGTGAAATCACACATCCCAATTTAAATCCCAAGGAAGAGATAGCTTTTGCTCTCACAGTTGATCAAGACTAACATAGTGGCCAAGCAAATCTTTACTCCCACTACACAACTCAGTGCCTAAAACTTCTCTCAGTATGAGTTACAAGATAAAGTGAAATAGTGAATATTCTCAAATCCAAAAGGTCTTAATGGATTTACATGTGTTATCATTCTTTCCTCATCCTTCATCAGAATCAATTTAGATATATCAACCTCTCTTTTTTACTTGCTTAGTTGTTCCATCAAATTTGCACAAGAGTAGCAAAAAACTCCTGTAACTTTTGCAGCAATCTTAATCTCTAATACAATGCTCGGTCTAAGTTATAGAATAGTAGATTGGTCCACTAATTTACTGTAGAACACTGATTAAGATCTTTCCATCTTTAAATGCTACTTGCAGAATTGATCAGCTATCCAAGAAAGATTGTCATTCTGCAGCATGGGCAATGGGAGCTGCTTTCCAGCCATGGCAGCACACAATTCCAGTGGAACCTGTGAGCGCATGGCAGGTGAACCAACATGTCTCCTTCCTGGAAATCCTCCAAGCACACCGCACAATCTGCTTGCTCTGATGCCTTCCACCTCAACTTGCTCCAGCTAAACTTCCTGGTACTCTTCTTGGAAGAGAACACCTGCCTCTGCACGCTGCCAAGGATCCTGTGCAGCCGTCCATGGCTGCACCCTTCGCTCTTGCCCAGCTTCATGCATCCCAAGCTGTTGTGCCTGCAACTCATCGACGGTGGTACATGAGAGAAGAAAGCAGATGCAAATGGCATGAACAAAGCTCATGTTGTATACGTACCTTTTGATCCTTAGCCTTGCATCCAACCTCTCCCTGGCTTCCCTAGCAGTATGTCCAAGTGCCTCTTCATGGATCTCCTTGTTCATGATGGATCTCTGCTGATGACTTTGCATCTGTGTTAGCCCAAGGAAGGAAGATGAGCAAGTATAGACTTGAGAAGGTCTCTGATACCATGGAGATGCTACTGCTGGGATGCATGTCATGCCCGGTTGTGCAAAGGGGAAAGGCTGATCTCCTTGAGCAGCTGGTTAGGGAGTCGACGGAGCCACCGTTCTGGAATCGCCGCCGCCGGGCGCACTCCACGCCGGGGAGCATGCCGGCCATGATCATTACACCCCTCAACAAGTAGGACTTGAGCAAATAAGGAAAGAAGAAGAAAAAAGCTCGCCCTTCCAATCAGTACATGTCTCACAGCCTTCCCTCAGACGCTGAGCTGCTTTCCAGCCACCACAGAAGCTTGTAAATAGCATGGTGTTCATGTGGCTTATGGGGTCAGCAGGGGAGAGAGAGATAGAGAGAGATTCTGGTTGTGATGGCAGACAAGAAGCCACGAGTAACATCTCTACTATTATTTGTGGTCGGTACCCATAACAGAGTTTTATTACATGCCCAAGATTCCCCTAATAAAAATTTGTTACAAGGCAAGGAAAGATCATATGATTGTATCCTTTTAAGTAGGAATTCAACCAATACTTTATAGTGCATTTCTTTTCTTTAATGTTCTAATTAATATTTTATTTATCATATTTTACACAAACAATATCATCTTACATAAAAATCGTCAAGTGTATCGCCGAGAGAAATATCTAACAAGTCTATCTATCTTATGCGTGTTATGTAATATTTAAATAAGAAAAAAAACACATGGAGAAGATCAACTCATAGAGAAACTCAAAAGTCTTTGATCATCCAAATCACAAAAGATTCACACCTTCATATACTAATGGCTATCATTGTCCTTTGATAGCCTGGCTTTGGATCCATGCTGTTGGCAACCACACCAGTTTCCACTGCCTCAATAGAAATCACAAAGAACAACAGTTCAACAAGCCATCAATCAACTTCTCTTTGGTAATAATATCACCAAGTTTGAACCTATACAAAGGTCCTCATATCGAGCTTCAAATCCTACAAATCACCCTTGTGAATATAGTTAAAAAGAGGGAATAAATTTATGTCTCCAGATAGTGCACATCCACTCTTATCAATTTGATACAACCTTCCATATGACTGACAAAATCTTTAACGCTTAAAGAATCATACAGTTCCATAATTGCCTAACAATGTCTACAAAAATGATTGTGGACAAAAGGAACGGAAGTGCAAGGTCTTCAGAAGAACAAAAAAGAGAAATGGCTGTGAGTGCCGAGAAATGCTTCACTGCTGTCTTCATCTCACAAATCTAATGTCAACTTTCCTCTTTCTTGGATTCCTGTTGTTCCCAAATCTGCTTCTGGAATCCATTTCCCAAATGTTCCCAAGAGCATTTATGCTTCATAAAGATATAGATGCATTGCATTGCATTGCAGAAAGGATGCGAATATCGTCATCTTTTCCCACGCAGTGGAGGACAACAAAATGATTTATTTCTGACATAGTGCCACACTGACTATCAATGACGACACACCGGAATTACAATGAAACAATAAGAACTTGGGATCACTGCATCTTGAATCTCGACGCATGATTGCTTCCCATAAATTTCCATGGTATTCCTCCCCCTCATGTGGCTTTCTAAAACTTGGAACTTATGCAGCTCAGACCTAAATGACACTGGTAATTATCAAAAATCGTTTTCTTTTTCCTTGCTTGCAAAAGGTAAAAGGCAAAAGACGAGATTCGAACCCGAAACCTTACGATAATCAATAACATGATATCCATTGTTAAAAGAGCCCTAACGATAGACCTCAGCAAGCAAATCAGAAACACTAAAACATCCTCACATTTGGATCACTACATAATGTAAACATAAGACATGGGTGCCAGCATAGCTGTCCATGTTGAAGCCTAAATGTCCATAGTAATATCAGCATGAGGTACAACAAGAGAAAAGTGACTTTATATGAACACTAAGTACTTCTAAGATGTGATAGTTCTTCATGATGATACTAGTATGAACTTATGCACACGCTAAAAGGTACAAGCATTACTCCATTCATGCTAGTTTCTTGTTACAGTAATCAGAACTACCAGGCTATTGGCTAACAAGCACATTGACCGACTTCTCTCAATCACATCACTTTGCAAACTTGGCATGATGTTACAATTTTCAAAGCATACAAAAGAATCATGAACCATGTCTCAAGCCAAATTCTATCCCACTAAAAAAAAAAAAAAAGAATTTGAAGGCCTTAGAAATGACTTCACCCTAAAAGGTTCATAAATGAAAATTGGACCAAAATTCTTGGAAAGAACGTAGATGAAATATAACAACATAATGTTCAGAATATAAATCAGATCATGCCTTGTCTACTGGCTTAAACTTTTGGATGGAATGACATTGAACAAGAACTTAAGATGTTACCGAAACAAACTATACCAGCAAACAATAACAGACAATTTTATACAAACTTTCTTTTGAATGTGTTGCCATTACTTTCAGAGAACTTTATACAAACAATAGCAGCAAAAATATCTCCACATGGAATTTGTAATACCATCATTAATCCATTAGTGGCTAGTCACTGCAATTCCTGGTTCAATATGAGAACACGCCAGTTAATCTTATTATTACTCAGAAAAGGGCAGGCTGAAAGAACATGCTCGATAGATTCAGAATTATCATGGGATAGAACACACAAGGATTGCTGCAACACATTGCATTTCACAAAGCAATCCTGAGTCGAAATGTTTCAAGGCTGATCAATGAATTATTGCATGCCTTGGACTTCTTCTTTGACTGTGCCAGAGAAACTTATACCAACTACTAGACTGATAGTTTGAATACATTGTAAGAAAGCAACTAGCAATATCAGATTGTTCACTAATATGCATTTCTCTACCACCTCCCAAAGTATGGTAGCGAATTATTTGCAAGAGGCAGGGACAATTGGTTATTTACAATTAGATCAGAGGCCTTTACCTGTATATTTATGCCAGAATTTTCTGCTAGCATAACTAAAATCTCTCAGGAAAGCCTTGAGGAAGCCAATTGTCATAACAGAAGAAGATAGAAGAACCACTGCCTGACTAAAACCAAATATCCCACAAGCTCTCCTTTTAGCTTCAGACTTTTGTTTCAGGCCCCATGAACAGTCTGAAGGCTCTCAAATATCCTTAATTAACAACTCCTTGTACATCTGCTTCTTATTTCAAAAATGTTCATTGGAGACTCAGAAAATTAAGGTTGCTCCAACTTTATAATCTGAAGTTTTGACTCCTCATCATTACGATAGGTAAGTGAACAAAGTTCTACTGATCAAGTTAACTGCCAGTATGTCAGGAACATATGATAGTGATAATGGTAGAGTTTGAAGTAAGCAGCAAAGACTTCAAAATCTAAAGAAAATTCCTCAATTTCAAACACTTACGAATCACACAAATATATGGATACATATGACTGGCCCTTTCAAGATAATTCATCCGCATTGACTCCACCTTCAACTTGCATACCATCTGTAGTTACAAATCAACAACCACAAGGATACATTAAAGCAAAATCGCAATTCCAGGCATATATAGCTACAAATCATAATGCGGCAAAATCTATCCTTTTTCACATGGACTCCATTTCAACAAGATGAATTTTGATGAAAATGAACAAATGAAGACCACAACTCTAAATTAAACATATTAGTGTACTACCATAATGAATCAATACAATGCGATCGCACAACAAAGTGTTTGTTTACAAAACAAAATATAAGAATAGCTATGCATAGATCACGAAGTTACCAGGAAAAGGACGCAGACGGGCTCGAGGCGTCGCCGTCGAGCATTATGAAACGGCCACCGGCGAGCCCATCCTGCCTGTAGAGATTCGCGAACTCCGCCGGAAGCTTATCGGTAACGGGAGCCGCCGTGGCGCCGACTTTCCCCTTTCGCTTTCGTATCCCATATATCAGCGAACGCAAGAAAATCTTACGAGGGAAGGAGAAGAATGAGCAGTACCTTGTGGATGTCGATGTACGCGGGTCGGATCGGGCGGGGGTGGCTGCTGCTCCGGTAGTTCGTGGGATGAGGTGGCGGCGATAGATTCGTGTCTCGCCTTCGGCTCAGTTGCCATGTGGAGATCAGAGGTGGTGGCGGCGGCGTTGCAAGAGGCGTTGCCATCACACTGGGGGGCGATGGGGATTTCATGCGGGGGTGGCTGCTGCTCCGGTAGTTCGTGGGATGAGGTGGCGGCGATAGATTCGTGTCTCGCCTTCGGCTCAGTTGCCATGTGGAGATCAGAGGTGGTGGCGGCGGCGTTGCAAGAGGCGTTGCCATCACACTGGGGGGCGATGGGGATTTCATGCGGGGGTGGCTGCTGCTCCGGTAGTTTGTGGGATGAGGGGGCGGCGATAGATTCGTGTCTCGCCTTCGGCTCAGTTGCCATGTGGAGATCAGAGGTGGTGGCGGCGGCGTTGCAAGAGGCGCTGCCATCACACTGGGGTGCGATGGGGATTTCATGCGGCGGTTTGCGATTCTCTCAGTGTACAATTAAGATCCCACCGTTCACGCCCCAAATGACGGTTAGATCCTTCGACCGCAGATTATGTCAAATCGTATTGCTTCTAGATGCGTGCAGCAAATCAATTGATGTCTGTGAGATCTGTGGCAAGAGCGACAAACATATGCTGGAAGTGAGTGTTTGGAATCGTATCAATAAGTTCTCACAAAGCAAGAAAACTAAATCAAAATAATAATAATAATAATAATAACTCTACTGGGTTTAAAAGATAATTCATTTTGATGAAGCTATTAGGATGTTTGATTCATTTGCATCATCATATTTCCACCACCAGCCACAAAAACCTACATTCGATGATGTTAAAGAACAATGCACAGAATATAAATTGTCTGCCATTGGGTTTCCTTTGTCTTGTTTGTTTGATCGATTCGATTCGATCTAATGTTTCTTATTTTTTGCCATATTTTAATGTATAGATTTACTGTTCCATCTCCCGTAAATCCCAAGATATCCTTTCTTTTTTTTCCCTCCGGATCTATGAGAGATGGGTTTCGCGGCAGGATCCAGCGCCAAGATGGGATTTTTCGGTGGCCTCGGCCTCTGGATTTTGATCTCTTGCCTGGCGATACGTTCCGGCGACGGGTTCTACCTTCCCGGCAGCTACCCGCACCGGTACCCCGCCGGCGGCGCCATCCCGGTCAAGGTAAACTCCCTCATCTCCATCGACACCGAGATATCCTTCAGCTACTACAGCCTCCCGTTCTGCCGCCCGGTGGAGGGGATCAAAGACAGCGCCGAGAACCTCGGGGAGCTTCTCATGGGCGGCCGCATTGACAACTCCCTGTACCGCTTCAAGATGGTCACGAACGAATCCGATGTCTTCCGCTGCCGGTCCGACCCGCTCTCCGCCCACGACTTGGGCCTCCTCAAGAAGAGGATCGACGGTTAACCTGATCCTCGAGAACCTCACCGCCATCCGGTTCCGGTACACCAAGAAGGGCCATCTCCACCACCTGTGGACAGGGTACCCGCTGGGGTTCTGGATCGGCGACGCCTACTAGGTGTTCAACCACCTGAAGTTCACAGTTTTGGTGCACGAGTTCGAGGATGCCCATGTGGCGAAGGTGACGACCACGGGGGATGCATCTGAGGCGATCCTGGAGAAGGCGGAATCCGAGTTGCCCGGATGGATGGTGGTCGGCTTCGAGGTCGTCGTGCCTTGTAGCTTCAGCAGGCACGGTGCTGAGTCGGTCAAGAATCTCAAGATGTACGACAAGTACCCGGCGAAGATCCAGTGCGATCCCACGAAGGTGGCGATGACGGCGGAGGAGAACCAGCCCATCGTTTTCACCTATGAGGTTGCATTCGTGGAGAGCGACATCGAGTGGCCCTCTCGCAGGGACGCCTACTTGAAGATGGAGGGGGCCAAGGTTCACTCACTGGTTCTCGATCCTCAATTCGCTAATGGTGATCGCTTTTCCTTGCCGGTATCGGTCTCGTGATCCTGTTGAGGACCGTTCGAAGGGATCTGACTCGGTATGAGGAGCTCGACAAGGAGGCACAGGCTCAGATGAACGAAGAGCTCTCGGGATGGAAGTTTGTAGTCGGGGATGTCTTCAGGGCACCGAGCCACCCAATGCTTCTCTGTGTAATGGCCGGTGATGGAAGTTAGACTGTAACCATCTTGTTTGCTGCACTTTGGGTTCATGTCCCTTGCATCTAGGGGAACTCTCATCACCCAAATCTGCAGCCACTCGCACTGCAGCTTGATTGTTTATATGAATCAGTGCGAGAGAAAACTGAGTCAGTTTATAAGGTTAAATGGGTCTACTATCATTAATTTGGGTGTAAATATTTTGTGGCATATGGTTCAGGAAATCTCTACCTGGAACCCCACCCCGGTTGGATGAGCTGATTCTAACCATATTATAGTTTGATCATGGTTATTTTCCAGTCTCGACGAGGATGTCAAGCCCTAGTGATGAGTTCACTCACATGCATACTGCTAAGCTTTGATTTCGGATTAAAATTTTAGATTCTACCAGGGCTGACCTTAGCAAGAACATCAAGCAAAGCTAAATTTTGATTCTGGGTTAAAATTGAAATATTAGCATTTGTTATACCTGTGCTTTGTTCAAACCAGTATATGAGGGCATGCCAATCTGCTTGAGGATACAAGACCAATCACTCCTGCGCTCATCTTTTTGAGAGAGATTCTCATGGAGTCTCCGCCTAACATTCTTTATTCGTCCAGCCATTAGTTCCATCTCTTGTTTCCGTTCATCGAAAAGATTTGGATCTCGGACAATGTTGGCAACAATCCGAGCACCATGAACAGGAGGATTTGAATACATTGGCCGGGCTAATCTTTTCAGCTGGATTTTTACCCTGATTACAAGAGGAAGAGATCATAAGTAAAATAGGAATCAAGATGTGCAATGTTTTCAATGTAGATTTCACATTATACCTTGCTGCTGCATCTGAAGATAAGCAAACAACATTTATAGCTCCAATTCTTTCTGCATACAAACCTAATTTTTTACTGTAAGACTGAGCAACCAGAAGCTCCAAACCACGATCCACAAACAGGCTAATAGAATATGCATCTGCATCGAGGCTTCCACTAGCAAAACCCTAATAGGTTGTATCCAGATTAGGGCACAAATCATATTGCAAAGAGCCAAAGACAACATTTATATTAGAAGCTAGATAACCTGGTAGGCAATGTCAAAGTATGGGATGTTCTTCTTCTCTTGAGTAGCATCAGCAAATCTTTTCCCTTTGCTGAGGAGTTGGATCGATTCCTGTCGGATTGTGTGCACATCCATGTAATAGGATGAAAGATCCATTTGGTGCTGCCTAAAGCAAAAAGGAGACTAACATAAGGCATAAAATAAGCAAAATCTATCTTATATTTAGGAACAAAGAACTGCACATATATGGATCATATCTCTAATCTCTTACCATTGTGTCTCTTACCATTGTGACTAAGCAAGAGGAGCACCTGACTAAACAAATAAAATACAATTACTGGAGTCACCATACCCCTTTGGAAACCATGATCTGAGATGGCATCACAGGTGATCTTTTCATCATAAATCATATTGATTCATGATCCAGTTATAATTTAATAACAAATTTTATGCATATTGTTAAGTTTTTTAGTTACAGAAACCAATACATTTCACTAAGAAAAGATCAAATAATATAGCAATACAATTGAAACTTTGAAAGCATCATTATTTTCTGAGTTTTCTAGTCATCATCATTTCTTCAACCTAATTAATCACAAAACCAATGACTATCAAGTCCAAAATATCATATGTAATGCAATAAGCAGCCCAAGTTAGCAATTCATTGTCTATCACTGCCCAAAAGAGTGAACCAACTTTGTGCCACACGGACAATGAACCACAATTACAAGTGTAGCTTGTTCCTGCACCTGTCTCATGATCCAGGAATTCAGACCAGGCATAAAGTTGTGATGCAATTCCACTGTCATAAAGCAAGACCCAGTATTACTTTTTATATCGGCTATCATTCCATCAAAGTCCAACACAACTGTCCTAGGATCAAAATAGCGATATTCGGACCATGGTACCCTAGCATCATTGAAGATGTTCTTGTGATTACCTGTTAGTTAAATAGAATACAGAAACCTTCAGATTCAACACATGTTCATTGCCATCCCCACAAATTCTCAGGCTGAGGTCATTGCACACCCCAAGTTGGAGACGATATCAAAGATTTTGCATCGGGAAAATATGTCTGAATAAATGCCGCTGCAAGATGAAGAGAACCTGTCCCTGAAAGGCCTTTGAACAGTAGCAACCTAAATCATCAAGGCTAACAAATTAAGAACCTGACTCAAACCAGTAGATGGTGGTCAGTACCGCACCACAAGAGTTGCTAGAAACACAAAATAAATAATAAAAAGGTCACTGTTTGAAAACCTGCCCTCTATCATAGTACACCTACATGTTAGACACAGCTTGGACCAAGTAAAAGACCTGGCCGGACACCTTAGTAAACAATGCAAAGAGTTACCATTTTCTGCATCGGTATTGAAGGCTAAAAAATTCCAACATAAAGCAACAAAACGATAAGAGGGCATACCCTTCCTTCCTGGATTACACGATTATCTACTCCAAACAATAGGTCTGCAGTGACCTTATTAAATGCAGCTAAACCTTCAACAGGAAGATACTGCAAGATCAAATGTGATATAGAGGTCACAGATTAATCACTTAGAGCTATGACTCGTAAGTTTAAATGAATTGAACAATGAAATACCTCTTTGTTTTCTCCTCTTTCCAGCATAAGCTTGCTTTTCCGCCTACATGATAAAATAGCAATGAATTATTTTAAGCAAATACTATATAAATGGGCAAAGGATCCGTTTCGGTTCATGGTTTATAACTTCATAATAAATAAGTAGAAAAGCAAGCTAATGTGACATGCCTCACCACATATAGAAAGAAACTTACAGAACAAATGTCCGGCATCATCTTGTACCTTTTTTAACTACATTAAGCCTGTAAGCTCCGAAACCAAGGTTAAGTTTCAGGTCCGACACCAAAAGCCTGAAATTTTGCAATCAAAGTACAATCGAGTTCCAAGTACATGTTTAAGAGATATTTGAGTTTGTCTGTCACAAATTAATATCATTTTTAAAATTGCATAAGAATAGCTTGACCATAAAGCAACCAAAACTGATGGTCACAGATTCTGCAGTTCTGTTTCTAAAGTTTCTATGAGGTTGATAGTTTCCTTTCAGAAATTACAAAGACATGGATTCAGTTGTGACACACACCTTCTTTGCCAGTCAAAGGATGTGCTCTTGACACAAATTTTTAGAACATGAGGTCACATATGTTTGCACCAAAAAAGGGAAGTTTTAAAAAACAGAGAAAGTGGGAAACTAAATCATAAAAAGCCCTCTGGCTTGTGAGATTGTATGTGATGGCTAACTAAAAACAAAATATATTAACAAAAGATTATTTTGTAAACTTCGAGAGATAGGCTCTCTGTGGAAAGTCCAGTAGAAAATAATAGTGAGCATAGCTATTGAAAGTCCAGTAGAAAATAATAACAGAAGGATGTTCCCAGAAACAACATAACATCCTACATTTCTAATTTTTGCTTTTAAATACAGAAGTACAAAGAAAAAAAAAAAAGAGCCAAATAGTCCCTCAGTTGTTCATATGGAGAGTTTCCACTTGAAGAGCATTAAATAGACCACAAGCAAATCATAACTTAACCAACATTTTGAACTTATTTTAACGCTGACGAAAAGATCAAGAAACCCTAATAAAAAAGAAGATTTCTCCACCTTATAAATAAGCGTCATTTCTTTTTTCATTTCTAATGAAGATTTAAAAGATTTCTCCACATTATATATAATCATTGTTTCTTTTTTCATATCTAATGCAGAATTTCCATGTTGAAATCCTCCATTTATCAGCGGATCCTCTAGTTGGCATAAACAAGAGATCACAAGAACTCAGACCATTATTTGTTTAGTTTAGCTACTCCAGTTAACCAAATAAGCTAATACTTAGTTTCAGCATGATTTTTCCTATGTAGGAAACATCAATTTAAATGATGCTTTTCGGGCTAGATTATCTTAGCACAAACTTACATAATATTTAAAAAATATATATTGCTAAACACAGATCGCATGTTTATAACTGAAACAAGTTGACAGATATAACGAAAGTATACAGACAAATAATCATTTACTTAACTGCTGTCTGTGATGCTTAAAACAGAGAAACACATCTACCTGACTGTATCAATAAGTACAACCCCTTATCTCCGAACCTAGTCACACGATCTGATTCAATGTCCTTCTAAAATCTTACACAGACCAATGAACACTCCCAAAGGACATAAGACATTATCTGTCCTTCACCACCTATAGTGATAGTTAAGTATGCAAGTTTCCTGCAACTAAAATTCAATGGTTCTCTTGAACTATTTATGTGTACAATTTCTTTGACAAGAATTTATGTTCTCTTGGTTTCCCAAGGTTCATATTTGCATCAACTGCATGCTTTCAGTCAACTGAAAAGCTTCTATATGACTCCATATGAAATCATCTTATAAAAGTAAGGTGACTTGTATATGTAGCATTATACATTCATGGGGACAACTACATTCCTAGGCACCAACACAAGCAACACAGATGGACCTAAGCATATATGAGTCTAGTAAATGCTGGTCTTGAGAGTTTGAGACTTTGTATGTTTTTACCCTTTGCTTATTGATGTTGCATATGTTGACCATCTGAGAACAATATTTGATATATATACATATAACCTAATTACTTGGTTTTGGAATTAAAAAAAAAAAAAATCTAAACCCTAAACCATAAAACGGAAAATTTTACTCAAAAAACAACTTTTGCTAAGATCACCAAACAAAAAAGATTAAAATGGAAATCCTAACATCTTGAACAAAAATGTCCCATTTATTAGTCTAGTCCATTAAGATTTTTTCTACAGAATCCAATAAAGACATGGACCGCATCACCAAGGGGGATCAAGTCAATTCAAATTGAATATGAAGCAAGATTATTGGAAGCCTTTGACCGAAACAATGACAACAAATATGCTAGCATCATGTTGAGGAATGGTGTAGCTATAACAGATGCAGGAAAGAAGGCTCCATTTACTTGACCCGAATCCATTAGTAGGCATGCAATCCAGGCATGTTGCCTTTCACTGCTACTGTCTAACGATTACAAGATCCTTACCCTATTATTCACTATCAAGTCCAAATCTTTGTAATATCACATCTCAGTTGCCGTAGGATTAATCCAAAATCATCAAGACATCACTCATAGCAGAGTTAAATCTCACAGTGACAAAGATCCAGAAGAGAAGAAAGGAACAGAACCATCATACCTTCCCCTTGAAAATAAGATCGTCATGTTTCTTTTCGAATCCAATCCTCTACTCGAGTAAGAACAACAAATTAACCATGTAAGACTTCTTAGTCTACAAAAAGAAAACTCTGATCTGGAATCGGACGACGAGGCCAATAATGAAGAACCCGAGCCTTGGAGTTATCTCGAATGAACGCCGCCGTGGCCGAGGACGAGGATAGCACGACTGATAAACGATACAATCAACCATTCCCAATCGAGAAGAAAAAGAGTAACACAAAGAATAAACCAAGAGAGGAGATCTGATTCCACAAACCTAATCGAACCGAAGACGGCGGGCGAAGAGGGAAGACGCGATGTGACGAGATCACCGTCGATCGATCTCTCTCGACACTCATACAGGAGTGTTGCAGGAGCGAACAGGTAGGAAGAAGGGGGTGAAAGCGGATCGGGTAACATCCATCCGAATCCGAAGCCAGCGGCCGGATTCAGGTTTTCGGATCTAGATTTGGGCCAAATTACTTTTATTAGTAAATGAGCTTATTCGTTGAACTACGTAATTAAGATTATTAGACGTTATTTTCATCGGTTATGATGAAAATAAATATCTATTTGTATTTTTTTTTTCAAACTTATTATATCAATTCCCATCAAAAATTTTATATTTATATGTATCCAATAAACTTCGGATCTGTTTAAAAATCTTTTGATCTTTATAATATTAATATGAAAGTATAATTGTACATATTAATTATAGATTATCTAATATATTTAGTTATCTTTAATATTTTGATCTTTATATTTTTAAAAATTATATTGGTATCTATAGTGAAAATTAAGAAAGATAATTTTACGAGATTAAAAATTAAGAAAGATAGATTTTATTAATAATTTCATGAGATTAAAAATCAAGAAAGATGGATTTTGTTAGAACAATGAGATTAAATATTTCACTTACGTATATATAGATCTAAAAGAAATCTTTAAATATATATATGGATCGAGATGATAATTAATTACATGAGATAATCCATAATTAATCCGTAATTATGTTTTTCCCGCCCTAAGGCTACGAATCCCGTGACTCGCTGTAGCTTTAAGATATCCGTCAATGTCTAGCATTTATTTTATTATATGGACGGCTGTGATTTCTCTAAGACTATTTTTTCGTATTCTGCAACACAATAAGAAACGAACCCATTCCCGTACCCTGGACCGATGACCCAATGAGAGACGACGTGGGACCAACCCGAAGGGTAAAGAAATGAAACATGTAATTTTTTTAACGCATGCACGGTACCCGGATTATCTACCTGTCTTCTTACTGGACAAATGGCTCGTCACGTTATATGTATTATGCTTGTCCTCCGAAGAATACGTCGTCATGATCTCTCAGCAAATATGAAAGAAGGCAAGAATTCTATTCATTCATTTCTTTGCTGGATCATTATCAGGCATTATATTGCAGTACAATGAAAGCAAATTATGGGAACAAGATGAATTAAATGGGACACAAGAATGGGCGGCGAAGAGGCTACGTATCTTAGCTCAGTTTTGTTTCTTCCCACCGGTGAGGATACGTGATATCTGCAGCCCTCGGCTGAAGGCCTGGTTGAAGAGCAGCCTCGTCTGGAACTCGGAGACGAAGGGGAACCAGGCGAGGACGGCCACCGGAGAAAATATCGTCAGCCCCATCACGTACTCGTACCCCCTCGCCAAGGCCTTGACGGAACCCCACAAGCCCAGCCCCTTCACCAGTGGCCTCAGTGCCTGTGATATCTGCAACATGACGGCCACAGGAGGCGTCTCAAATCCTTGATCATGTCTCATCTATAGGTCTAAGAGCGTTAACAAGTATAAACAAATAAAGCAGGTCTTGGATTAACAGGTTTGTAGCAGCAGCAGCAGTTGGCTAAGTAGTTCTAGAAATAGACTAGAGATACGTATTGATCGAGAGAGGATGATGCTTTCACCTGCAGTAGCGCCCATCCTGTTGGCATGAAAGCGAGGAGGCTGGCGAAGATGTCACCGACGGTCAGATTGAGAAGGGTGAAGAGGATGACTAGAGTTCCGATGAATCCCATGAACAGGAGCAGCTTGAGAAGCCGGAACATGAGCTGGAAATCGGCGCTAAATTGCTTCCTGCCCATCGACATCACCTGCACAGAGGAGATCTTGCTCAGCACAAACAAAGAAAGGCTACAAATATCGGCTTCTGACTGGGGAATAGCTTACCTTTAGAATCAACATCACTGCTACGATGACCAGCCAGGACAGGCCATACACCTGATTAATGCAAGAAGAACATTAGGAGTTGCATATCAGCCGATTAAGAGCACTTCCACCGCATGAAGTGCCATAATACTTGTTAATTCTGGTCTTCCAGTTGGGTCTTTAGACTAAGCATAGATAACATAGAACAGTAAGCTTAAGGTGTCTGAAACACTTACGATGATGCTTTTGTTGGCATTGACAACATTCAGGTGATACACGATCCCATATTGGAAAAGGAAGAAGCGTAGAGAGAGAACGATCTCCCAGAACCGGCCTAAGAACCCTGTGGACTGCAAATGTTCTTGCTCTTCATCCCACCATGATTCCCAACTCTTGTTTGCCGGCACACCAATTCCTCCCCAGCTGTTTATCCATTTGATCCAATCATCCCAGTCTTCCACTATCTTCTGCCATTCAAAGCCTGATGGGTTGAAAAGGAACGGTGCAAATAGCCAAGTAGCCACTAGAAACCACATGGATGAGGTCAGAAGAAAGTAAGCAACCGAATCTGTCACCGCGGATCCATAGATCTGATAAGCTATCAGTAGTAACATCAGCTCCAACCCTTTGACGAAGTGGCTCCTGGAGTACATTCTGTAGTTCTCGGCAAACTTCACATGCCGGACAACGAAACCACGTCCGGTTGCTCTGTATTTTGCTCCACCATGCAAGACAGTGCGTCCAAAATAGTGCGACTTTGTTCCTAGGGAGAAAGTGAAGAAAACTGAACAAAGCTGAAGCTGCATGATGATGAAGTCACCAAGGGCAGTTCTGAATCCTCTTTCAAGTCCAATCTCCATGACCATTGGTAAAGCCATTAGTAAACCTAATTGAACTACGGACTGAGACGCCATTGCTGACTCTAGAGCTTCGTTCCCTCTCTTTCTTGCCTGGGTCACAATTGCACTCTCCAGCCCACTCAATGACAAGTAAAGCCTTCCATACAAATAGGCATAGACTATAATTACAACCACCTGAATATTGCACAAGAAAATAATGAGAAATAGATGTTCACAATAATGAAGCTAAAAAAAGCTTCTAGAAAGTGAAAAATTACTCACTCCTCTTTTTGTTGAGCTCTGATGAAAGAGACTCCTTTTATGATAACTTGATGAAGAAATATGTTTTTTTTTTTCAAAATAAATCCAATTTCTTTCTTTCTTTCTTTTTCGAGTTTACAGAAGATTTGTCATATAATGATAGGCACTAATAGAAATCTGACATGTAAGAAAAGAAATAGAGGTTACCATTGAACTGATGTAAAATCCAACAGTTGTGAAGTAGCATGACAGCATTCTGAAGAAGTCAAAACGATGTCCCAAGCGATAGATGTCTCTGCTAAGTATTTGCTCTCCATTCCCGCAGGCCACTTTTGCTTCAAACAATGAGATTTGGTTAAGTCCGACATCACGGCCTTTTCCAACCTGGATGTATTCATGATGTGTGATATTTCCACGCCTTAATGTTGAGTTAAAGCCTAAGATTCAAAGAAAAAGTTAAGGAGGATGAACAGATGAAATTTATTGGAGCTAATAGAAACGACTTGAGAGGAACATTACCAGCAAATATGTCCTCGCTTAAATTGATCCCTCGAGATGCCTTACTAATACCACCTCTTGTGATATGAAAAATCCTATCAAACACATCTGGATGACCATAATGAAACCGCACTCTGACCAAGTAGCCAAAATGCAAAGTCAGCAAAATAAGTTTCTGCTGGACAAAATGCTAGCAGGAATAATTGAGGTTCAGTTAAAATTTTTGACAAAGTAAACATTTTGGTAAAAAAGAGGTCAAGATTTTTGATATCAAGTGATCACAAAGTTAAATTCATCAGCTTAATCTGAATGTAACCAGTGGTGTGTATTAGGCCAAGACACCGGTACATATAGATCCTTTAGCTACTCATGGATCTTATTCAGCCTCCAAAAGCTGCTCAGAGCACAACAAAGATCATTTTGGCTGCATATCTCATAAACCAGAACCCACCTTTCTAGTGACTGGACAAGAAGGAAGTTGCAAATATATAAGATCAAAGAAACATATTGATCAGACATTACCAGAGAGATTGTAGAGCCAATTTAAAGAAAATTATACTTTTAAAGAGATTTAACCAGAGATATTGTGTTACACAAAGCTCAATGGTGAGAAAAAGATTATGTAGCCAAACTCAAGTGGTTAAGATATAATCTTGCTGTTTTAAGATTTAACCAGTAAAAAGGTTTCCTCATTGCAACATCACTCATCAAGATTAATAATAAACAGATATCATAATAAAGAACCATCAATGGATATGATGTTATGTTTTTCAGAAAAACTGTATCACTATATGTATATATATATATATATATATATATATATATATATATATATATATATATATATATATATATATATGTTAATGTTACTTTCTATAATCCAGATTCCAGAACATGGCTTTGTGGCATATCAAATACCTCAGATGAATTGAATAAATGCAAAATATCTCTACTTAATGGATGTGATGGGTGGGGAAATGGATGAGTGCAGGGAATACAATGGGAAACAAATAAACTATTTACTAATTTGAATTTAAGCAGAATAGTTAAGAGAGTAAAAGAAGAATGCAATGCAATTTCTGTTAAAAGGAAAAACTTCAACTTCAGGCATGAGCTGATTGTGATGAAAATTGAAGTGACATGCAAAAATGTAGTTGTCAAGGATACATTGATTAAACAACTAACAAATTAGAAAGTCAGGTTCTAATTACATGCACCATGTGAAAAATGGTGTGCGCAAAATCCATAAACCTATATAAGCATACAGGTCCAGCAGCATATTGCATGCTTAAACAGAAAATCTCAGATAAGAACTAAAAGGCTACAGGATAATGCAGAAAAATAAATAATTTAAAAAGAAAGGTAATGAGCATACTTTAATGGACTGGCAAGGACCCTCTGTCCAATTGTTACAAAACTGGTTTCCTGGTTTGACATAAACCATGCCAAAGAGGACACACTACAATTGAAATTTTATTATTAATTTATTAGCTGATATATCGATGCATTGGAAAAATAGAGAACATGCTATAACTACTCATGTGACTTTACCTTCCTGTAAAGATGTGCTCACGAACACCAAGAATGGTAGGTTGATGCAGTCCATGGTCTTCATTAAATTCTTCCAGAAGGTTGCGCATTTTAAGTGCCTCTTCCAAATAATTGTCCTAAAAAATTTGTAAATTGTAACTCAATATTAGTTAAATGCTATATGGATCAGCTGTCATTCCAGAGATTCATTATTACTTGATTCATATCAATAGTCTGAAGAGCTTCGCCACGAGTGAAGATTATTGCATGGTTTTGATTTTCTGGTTTTCCTTCACCAATTTTTGCTGATCCTGGTAATTTTATTCGGTATATTTCCTTGAAGCAGAAAGATAATATGTTAATCTTTCATGATTCTGTTCCTAAAATAGATGAATTGAACTTGAAATGCTGTTACCTGGTCACGGTTGTCAACAGCTTTTACCAGCACAGAGTAATAAACCTTCTGAACCTTGTCACCATCTCTTTCTTCAGCTTCATCAATATAAGCAACACGAAGGGAAGGGTAGCTGCATTCATGAAATAATCATTGAACTTTTATTACAGTACAGATACATAGATATATGCATACATGAAAGTGAGATGACTGTTGGAACTTTATAAGTTTCACATTTCTGGACAAGTCCATTGATTTGAACTTTGGACAACATAAGTTGAAAATGCCCTCTAGGCTCTAACTACACCATTCTCTTGATTAATTGACCCATCAGTAAAATATACTCTGTGACCACTGAATTTTGACAGCATATAATGCAACCAGTGAGATCGCATGAGGAAATATCTCCAATCTCAGCCATCTCTGTTTTGAAGATATCTTATTCATAGTATATATACCTTTAGCATTATGGTGTTTTAGACACTTCCATGAAAATCCTAAATTATTACTGACCAGCAATGTATAATAACCAGTAGTTCAGTGGGAATAAGGTTGCTATTATGTTTTTGGCTCAGAGGAACAGAGGAGATTTTAATCAGTTATACTTTTGATCTACACGTCAGAAAAGTTGAACCATCAAATGAGCTGATTTTAGCTAAAATGCATCAGCTTCCCATATAATACATGCAATAAAATACCCGTTGGAACATGTAAAACCTGCATTCATTCATTTGTCTAGTCAACAAGGATTTATTTTTTATTCTAATTTTAAAGATATTTCTACATGCAATTTCTTTGAGATGCTTCCTGATAAAGAATCCCAGAGAAACCAGATTTATAATCGGGACTGGATTAAATGGGTACCAGCTTGAGTCAAAATCAAGTGGATTATGTTACCATTGCAGGTCTTGATGTAAAAAATTCTATATGAAATTATCTTCTAGTTTCAGATATATCATCCTGATGACCATTTGAATGACATTTATCAGTGAGGTTCAATTGGAATTCTCAGGAGACATACTAATTGCAAGTTTGAAACTAATGTAACTATTTCCATATGAAATGTTGATCTTGATGGCAGAATATGAACACTAAACACAACAAGAAAATCCAAACAGTATGTCAGCTTCGATGGAAAAAATGACATACTTAACCATCAAGTTCAAAATGTCTGTTGCACGGCGATCTCCTGACTGTTTCTGGTTTCCATAAATTTGGCAAGTAGCAACATATGTGAATTTCATGTCCGCTATAGCCTCAAGTTGAGCAGATAATGACCTTTGGCTCTTCTTTTCTTCCTCTGTTGGATCAGCAACTGCTTTGTATCCTTCTAGTATTTCTGCAAAAGAATGATGAAAATCAGAGATTATCATGAAGGAATACCACACGAAAGATCCTTCATCTTTACAAGAAAAAGGTACTAACCACATTCTTGAGCCATGTCAAGAAAGGCTTGAAGTTTCAAAGCTCTCCGGTAGTACATCATACCCCTAACTGTATCACATGCATCATATGAAACAGATCCAAAGTGCTACTTAATCATAACAATTTTGAAGTATATAACAAGATAATTACCAGTTCTACAAAGTGTTTGACCCCTAAGAGAGGCCCAATGGCGAAGTTGTAGAACATTCTCCTCATTTGACCAAACCTCACTTTCTCGGTTGCAATTGATACGTTCCATAAAGTTGTTCCATTCATCTATTACAAATCATCAATTGCATTAATTTAACAAGAGAATCAAGAAAAACAATGAGGGATCAGTTCATAAGTTATGAAACCAAAAGGTTATATTTCAGTATATCCAGGAAAGTAGCAAAGATTAAAACCTGGAAAAATCTTTTGCAGGTAAAATATGATAGAGACACCATCCTCATTCTCTAAATCAAGGTCATTTTTGGAAAAAACAGTCTCCTCACTGTAGTATGGAGTCATTACACTGCCAACCCACGTGAAATCCATGAACATAGTTAAATACATTGGAAATTTGACATAATTACACAACTATGATGATTTCAACATGCACAAAAGATTATAGCTCCACAAAAACTCAG
Source organism: Musa acuminata AAA Group (assembly GCF_036884655.1). Classification (NCBI taxonomy): domain Eukaryota; kingdom Viridiplantae; phylum Streptophyta; class Magnoliopsida; order Zingiberales; family Musaceae; genus Musa; species Musa acuminata. Next base: position 37,424,270 of record NC_088342.1, on the reverse strand, counting down.
CTATGCTTCCCAAGACAAATTATGGAATGGTTCAAGTATATATTTCAGCAAGTTAGTTTTCTCATTGAAATAATCTGAATTTAAATAAGAATGGCAATTGCATCAGGCAGTTTCCACTAATCAGTATTATTGTGCATGGTTGCCCAAAAATGTCAAAGTAAATTAGTCACTGTTTCACCATCTTTCAAATTTCACTCATCAGCTTATTAAATGACAATCAAGTGACTGCAATAATGCACCACAATATTTAGATTTTAGGATATGACAGGATACTCTTATCTGTGAAAACGTTTAAGTGGATTAGCATCAATCTTTAATGTAGCCTTTTAATGAGTATCCATCCAAAAATTTTCAGATGATAACTCTTCTAAAGGAAAAAAATTTAAACCCATAAGTTTTTACAAAGTACTAAATACTAATGAAAATTCAAATACCATAAAAGTTGTTTCTGCTATAGATGGATAATGATTAGATATGAGAATTTTCCAGGTCCATGATCCTGTGTCTTTTTTTGGCTTTCATACAAACAAGAAATCTCTAGACCTATCCGGAGAATGGTGTAGGTGTAAGTTTTATGCTGTAGTTGACTTTTGCTGTTGTTGAATTCCACACTGGGTACCATACATTACAGTCAGGTGCATACCAGATTAGCACAGTACCCTGGTACAAGATTGCAATCCTTGATATAAATAACAAAATAATAGCAGGTGAATTTTCTCATTTCTCATTTCCCAAAAAAAGATAAGCAACCATCCATGATAGTTTATCCCAAGGTTCGTAATACCGTACCATACCGGTATTTCGATCTGGGCTCGGTACCGGTACGCTACGGTGTACCGAGCGGTACACCCAGGTTTACCGAGTACTGTAGCACTGCTACAGTGCAATGCTACAGTGTACTGATGCACTGTAGCACTGTACATTGTACTGCTACAGTGCGGACCGGTACGTACCGCCCGTACCGGGTGGTACGATTCGGTACGACAAACACTGGTTTATCCGACTATCAAATAAGATATCACATAAAACCATAAGTAACAAAATGTAGACAAAAGAAGCTCTGGATGATTATTGATAATTATGTACCAAACCTGAATGACAGCATTTTGCGAACTCGGGGTGCACGTGGCATCTCCATAAATAAAGAATTTGTGAAGAATGCTATTCTTCTACGAGCTTCAAGGTTTGTTGGCACATCTACTGCAGATTCTTTTACTGTCAATAGAAGATACAACCTTTTAATCTGCAACAATATAGAATATCAGTAGCTTGTCTTCAACTGAAGGAAATCAGATGACTCATTATATTGATATCTACCTGTTCTTCCCAGTGTCCAGTAATTACAGGTGGAAATAATATTGCAGGTTTTGAACCTGTACCAGCAAATAATTGTCTTCGAGGCACTGAATCTTTGTTACCATGTCCAAGCTCAGCTAACTCGCTGACAGCAAAAAGGTCAAAAGCTAATATCAGCCTTTATTATTTTTTTTTCCCAAAAGATTTGACTAATATACTCATTAGGACAGAGTTTTATATAAAAACACTAACTGGATCTCATTAACCATCATATCACGGGTAACTACTTCTAGCAAGTCTTGCAGCAACAACACGACCGTATCACGCTTAGATGCATCACCCTCTTTCTGCAATATGGAAAGAAAAGTATCTGTCATTCCATTCAACTTAACAACTTGGAAGCATAGAGATAGCAATTACCATAATTTACTTGAAAATACGACTTACCAAGATAGCTAAAAGCTCCACAAACTTACTACATAGTATTGGTACTGCACTCATTCTAAATTTGCTGAGAAATGTGTTCTTTGCAATGTTGGCTTCAATTTCCTTAATAATTATGCCAATTATCCTGTTACATAATGTCCAAGATACATTTCATTAGATCATGACACCAGATTATCATTTTTGCAAGAATACATGTGATACCCATTGTGTAGGCAAAAACCAGCTTATCATCTTAGACATAATTCTTCACATAAGGGATATAGTTAGCTTCAATTTCTATAACTAGCATGCCAATTTTCCTGTTAGATAACATGCAAGGATCATCATTTTTGCAAGAATACAAGTGATATCCATTGTGTAGGCATAAACTGGCTTACCATCTAAGACATCTTTCTTCACAAAAGGGATATAGTAAGAGAGATTTCTAAATATATATATAGAAATGTAACATGAACAAATTCAATCATACATTCAGAATTCAGCAAATATCAGACATATTGCTGCCTCAAATTAATCTATGCGACAATTACGCCAGCCATAAGCTTTTATTCATAGATGTATATCTTCCATTCCACATCCATCAAATCTCCTATGATATTCTTAAATAAAACATCCTATCATATATGTTAATCTGATATTGATCCTTGATTTCTGAAAGTCCTGGTCCTGTATGGTGAAAAAGAAATGTTGCACATCTTCTATATGTTATGACTTATGACAATAATGGAACAGTGCCTCTGATCTTCTTGTCACTGCCATCAGTCCACTATGTTTGTGGATGTAAAAGTGGTATATTTCAAAAATGTGATTTCATCTTATAATAGATTATGATCCTATCAGGATATGTCAATATTTAACAGCATAATATGTGACTTCTTGGCTGTCTAAGATCTGGTAACATATAAAATAATCTATGCTCCACAGTTTTCTAATATGTCTATCATCTAAAAACTCAAAAAAGAACATCAGCAAAAGCTAAAGACTCCTAGCATGCAATGACTGAACACAGTCTATGATCAGAACCAGGATGCATTCTTGAATCTTGAAAATAAAAAAGAAAACAGATAAAGGTATGATTCAAACCTTTTCTCATTTTCCCCAACTACCAGAAGGTTCAGAATAAGTTTAAAGGACTCATAACATTCAATAACAACACATTTCATATACTCATCCACACAGATACGTTTCCAGAGATCAGAGTCCTTTGATTGAAATTGGGCAGCCATATCCAATGCCACTGGTATCTGTCTCATAATTTGATAAATTAACAAATAGGAAACCTCAAAATTAACAAGAATTCAAGAAGCACTAGCTGAGTGTTGACTAAGACCTTGGTAGCAAGTAGGAATGGTGGCCATTGAATTACTTTCAGGCTGGGATCCGATGAGTAAGGAACTAGCAAAAGATCCATCTCCCTGAATTACAGAAACAAAGCAGTCTGAGTCTTCCAGAAAACCAATTAACATGTATTGTTTGAAAACAAAGGAATATATGTCAGCTTAAGGCCTTTCCGGTCACTTATAAGGTCCTCTTCTCGGAAGCTACATATTACTTCATTCCATAGCTGAGCAAATTTTGCTGCCTCAGTTCTCTTGCTTGGAGGGACCTAAAGTTTTGCTAGGTGTTAGATATATGGGATAAAAACTGCCAATACTTTTGAGGCAATGTACTCTATAGTTGCAGGAGAACCTCTGCAAAGCTCTTTGATAAAGAGAATCCCCTGTTGCGAACTTTCTCAGATGGTACAAGACATGTGTTGAAAGCTCCAGGCAACGAATGGAAACGTGACCTCAGCATGCCCAGTGTCCGTATCTACAAGAAAATAAATACAAGACTTCAGATGTCAAAAATAATTTAATATCACAAGAAATCAGATAACATATAGATAATAGCTTTGAACTTTGAAGTGCCTCAGCATGAATCACTAAAAAAGGTTACACCATTTACCTGGCTATTAAACTGCATAAATCTATGAATAAAAAAATAAGATGCCTATAAAGACAACTTCTTCAAAGATTTTATAAGGTGAACATGATTATAAACCATGACCATTTATGAGAGCTATAAATTACTCAAGGTTGAACATTTGAGGAAGTGCCAGAAGATGACAAGTATGATGCATCATATACAGTATCAGTGCAAAATGTCTACAACTAGCAAAGGACATACTCAACTCAGAACTTCTGAACGTCTCCAGATTATTAGATCATAGCCAATCAACATCTAGAAAAGATTGCAAATGACTCTAATAACATGTATCACAAAACAGAACCTAGATATGTGATGGAGACAAGATAACTAGTTATTTTTCCTTAACGGATTATGATGCCCCTTCTTTTTCCATAGACGGCAACCATCCATGTTCAGTTTCTCATAGATGCATGTAATGTATTGGGCCATATTCCTCTAAACCACACTGATAAGTTTCTGAAATTTTAGTCCTTGAAGAATTATACTTTAAAGATGTCAGCTATCCGATAAAGCCTTGTTTGTTGATACCAAGATCTTGGGATCAAATCTCGTCTTCAGTACTTATCTTTGAAAAAAAAATAAAAATTTCTTGCTAGATATGGATATGAGTTGTTTAAGAGAGAAACATTGGTTCTCATTTCTCTTTACTATCATGAAAAATGAAATTCATCGATTTCAATCCAAGGTGTACAGCCATGTTTTGATCCACTAGACTGGATCAAAATAAAGATCAGCTTCTGTCCATCATATCAGATCATCCAAGGAACTCTATAGGTCTACCTTTATCAGTCCATGGGAATGCCAAAAGCTTGTATTGTTTCCATCTCCTAGCCAATACTTGATACCTTTTCAAGTCTGTTCCCTCTTCTTAGAATAGCCTTCCATGGAACAAAAAATGGGGACTAATGATAACTTTAATGGCAAAAATTAAAATGAAGAAAAGGATTAAGTTTCTTTTCATTTTTACAAATGAATATATAAGTCAAAGTATAATGAAACTTGAGAAGTTGAGAAATTGAGAATAGCAAATTAAAACACACAAGAAACAAACATTTGAGAAGAACCATCAGACCAAGAAGATCAGTCTTTGAGGCTTGTCAATTAGCTAAGAAATATAGTAACAAAATAAGATAGACATCAAATATCTAGGACAACACAAATCCAAAAGCAAAGAAAATGAAAGCTTTTGAAGACAAAGAAAACAAAAACAAAAAGAATGTTCAGTCAAAATGGTGAATGAAATGGCAGCTAGAAATGCAAACTGCAAATTACCTGCTAGTGAGAAGTAATGAGGCTTTACTTGCCAGAGTAATATATATATTTATTTGCTTACATAAGATAGACCTTCTTAGAAATATTTTATAAGATTACAGAAGGAACAACTGCTAATTAAATAAAATAAATAAGCAATAAAATGATAATGTTTCAACAAATAGTTTGATTGATTGATCAACAAAAGTTGCATATAGAACAAACAAGAATATCTGTATATCAAGTTTCTCACCTCTCCAAGTCGACCAAATGCTCCAGAAACACCTCCATATAAGGTAGAGAAAATTGCATACCATATTTGAGTATCCATAAAGTACACCTGCAAAAGACGTAAAAGGTCATATATGATTTCTAGTTTAGGTTAAACATATAGATTCATGGAATACGAAATTGAGAAGTGATGATCACAATAGACCATGTCTCTGAAAAGTGAAAATTGTATCTAGACATACCAAAATCACGGGAGCCCATAGTGATGCAATGGCGCCAAAATTACCAGAAGCTGCATGAACCGGAAGCTCAACAGCTTGAAAATTTTCAATTGAATGATTTGATGTAAACTTTAAAAAGGATGAGCTTCATTACCGTAAGGGAAAAATTCATGCCAAGCATAATGAACATTGTGAACATTCATTATATCCTTTGTTGGCTTCATAAGGGGTTGTATCTGCCTTATGGTAAAACATGTTAGGAGAAAAGTATGTCCTCAAATCATCTTCTTGCTTGATATCATGATCCTTAGGGAGGGAACACAGAAGGCATATATTACCTGCATATAATAACTGAAGGCAAACTTGGAAGATAACAGCAACACCCAAAACAAGGTATACCTTGAAAGAAACAAGAAATTCAGATAGCAGTTTCACACAAGCAAAAAAGCCCATGTATCCAAAGACTGGTATTCCAGATAAACTTACTTGAAAAGTGCAAACTGACTTTCATGCATGCCACGCCCAACATAAATTCTTGGCTGAGAGACAAATGACAACTTTAGTTGATGAATAAGCACATAAAAAAATGGTATAGTCTTTTATATCCACTTCTATTAGGTGTTCCACATCATGTTACTATAGATGTACATATAGCAAGGAGAATTGACATGATATACACCTAATGATACCATCACTTATAAAAAAAGCATAATCAAAATTGACTTATAGCAACAGCTGTTGCAGTTAAAAAAATGTATGTCTTCATCAATTGAATCTTCAAAAGATTCTTAGCACACACCCAGTAATGCATGACATCCATGCTGGTCTATGCCATGTGGCACATATACTGCCAAGATGGCACCAAAATGGGGCTCCACATGCCAAATCCTAGCACTTTGTCAGGCATGGAGCTTCTGCCAATCAGCACAAGTCCTACATCTTTATATGGTAGTAGATCACTGGCCAAGCCATGCCAGTGAAACTGAATTCTTATTCATGCCTGTATAAATATTCTAGATTATTCAAGTCATGTAATCTAGAAAGTTTCTTTTGATTTCACAAGAAGAAATGAACAATTAGGAGATTGATATAGTAATAACTTACAACACAATTAGGAGGCTATCTACATATAAAAGCTAGATTTAAGGGCCAAAGAACAATATACTTGTTAAGTAATACAAATCATACAATTTAGTAAAAAATGTATAGCTCAACCACGAGAAAACCAGTGGCATGGTGGACACTAGAACTGCCCATGAGTGAGGGATGGATCAACATAAAATCCATATTGGGTTCTACCATGTTAATGCTCAAAATTCATATTATACAACAACAAAGCCGTAAGTTTCAACTATTTGGGATCGATTATATGGATCTTTTGCCACCATTAAGATCTATAAAATGTTATATATTTAGTTTAGTTCAGAGTACTTAAATCTTTATTTATAATTTTTATTAAAGTCTTTTAGGTCTTCCTCTATCTCTCCTCGTACCACTAACATTAATTATTTCACCTCTTCTAAATGCTGCATCTGGAAGTCTCTTAAACATATGCCCATACTATATGAAATGATTTTATCTTATCTTATCCTATATTGAACCGGTACCTAATTGGTTACGAATAAAAATATTATTTTTTCTATTTTTCCTAGTAACTCCACACATCCATCTTAACATTCTCATCTCGGCAACACAAACTTTTTGTATATATTGTTTCTTAATTGCGTAACATTTAGATTCATAAAATATTATTGATCTCACAATTGCCTTATAATTTTTCTTTTAATCTTAAGGGTATCTAATGATCATACAAGACTCCTGACGCTCATCATCATTTTAACCAAGGTCTGCCGTACCGAAGCGTACCACCCGTACCGGGCGGTACGTATCGGTCCGACAGGTTATTGATACGCGGACCACCCGGTACCGCTACAGTGCTACAGTACTATACTATAGCACTACTACAGTATAAAAATAAAAAATATTCGATATGCCCTGATGTACCGCCCGATACACCGGTACCATACCGTACCGAGCCCGGGTCGAAACGCCGGTACGGTACGGTACAGCGAACCTTGATTTTAACCATCCTATTTTTACTCTATGAATAATATCTTATTCGATCTCTTCATTTTATTGAATAATTGATTCAATATACTTAAACCTTTTACTTAAAAGGGTTTTCTTGTCTATCCAACTTAGCTATATTCTCCTGCCTATTCCTAAAAACACTAAAATTATATTTTCTATATTTTATTTTATATTTATATATTTAGAAACCGTTAGTTTCTAAATCTTAATGTAATCCTATATTTATAGGAAACTCACTAGACACACTCCCTATAGTTCCAACTTCTAACACTAATAGCTCATTATCATACATATTTTTGATAACATCAATATAATTAGTAGATAAACCTTTCTTTTCTAAAACTCACCATAATAAATCTCTAGGAATCCTATTTTTTTCTTTACGTCAGTAAAAATCATATGCAAATACTTCTTTCTCTTTACTTTTTCATTAATTGTCTTAATAAATAAATAGTTTGTATGATTGATCTTCTAGGCTTAAAATCAAATTAATTTTCAGAGATATTTATTTCAAGTCTTATCCTACCTTCGATAACTCTTTCCCAAAGTTTTATAGTATGACTCATGATTTTAATTCTTTTATAATTTAAATTATTTTTTATGTCGCCTTTATTTTTATAAGTTAGCACTAGAAAGCTCTTTCTTCATTCATTAGGCATCCTTCTAAATCTCATGATTTTATTAAATAAGTCACTTAACGAAGCTACTCCCTTGTCCCCTAAACTTTTCAAGACCTCAATAAGGATACTATCAGGCCCCATACTCTTTGTTATTTTCATCTTCTTTAATACATCTTTTACTTTACTAAATCTAATTTTATGAACAAATCAATGAGTATTAAATCTACCATTATTATTTATCATCAAATCTAAGTTCTGTATAGAATATTCATTAAATAATTTTTAAAAATAATTTTTCATCTTTCCTTAATCTTATTATCATTAACAAATATTCTTTAATCTTTGTCTTTAATACATATAATATTACCTAAATCCTTATACTTTCCTTCCATAGCTGTAGCAATTCAATATATATCTTTTTCACCATCTTTAATACCTAATTTATTATAAACATTATCATAAGCTTTATATATTGTCATACTAATTATTTTTTAACCTCTTTTTTAGATTTTTTATATCTTTTAATTTTTTTATTCTTAAAATCTTGTTAATCTTGACAACATGATCTTTCAGTAAAAATTATTTTTTAATTTTCTCGCACCACCACCAACTCTCTCTTAAAATTACACCTCTATCTTTAATTTCACAAAATTTTTTCTTTATTAAGCTCCTAATCTTATTAGCCACATAGTCCAAATAATACTAATATTATTCTCATCTAAGTTCCAAGTTACCTCCTTTTCCATCCTATTCTTAAAAGTGTTTACATTATCATCTTTAAAATTTTTAAAATTCATATCATATTTAAAGCAAAACCTTTATAACAAAGAAATAGCATGAAGTCTTGACTACATGACTCCCAAGAAATTGCAGCAGCTAGAGCTTGTTACATTGTTCTTATTTTTTAAGTAAATTGCATATGCTCATGGTAGTCAAGAAATAAATGGACACAATTTATCACACGTTTGTTACATCAGAATAATTTTATTATTAATTCTAAGTAAATCAATATCAAGCTCTTTAATTTAAAAAAAGTAAAAGAAAAAGAATCAACAACCAAAAATGTAGAGAAGAAAATGAAATGAATATATTTATGTACCTGAGACCACCATAAGAAAAACCGGATTATATGCCAATCTGAATTCTCTATCCATCTTCGGAGCATAGGAAATATGAATATAACTCCTGTTAGTAAATTTGGCAGCAAATATAATGCCACAGCCATGATATATAAAGGTGGTACTCCTTTTAATTGATGAAGCCATTGTGTCAGATCTTTCCAAGGCAAACTTATCTGTGATGTTGAATCAATATAGAAAAGAGGAAGAACTATAACCCATGCAAGACTAACTAATATTTTGAGAAAATTTCTCAAAACATCAGTGAATTTCCATCTGTGATACCCAGGAAAATTTAGTACAAGGTCAAGAACACCTAAAACGAGAAAAAGAACAGTAAGGTCAGCAAAACGAACTATCATTGCTGCAGATGAAGAATAACACGGCAATGGAAACATTTTTTTTATTGCTAAGCATCTCGGATAGCCTGAAAGTTTGACAAAAAATGTAAGTTCAGGAGGAATATATTGCATTATTAGACAATATTATTAAAAATTACAGAAGAATCAAGGAGTATAAAATGATTAGTGAAATTTATTTGATATAAACTACTGGCAGACAATGCACATGAGCTTTCTCATAAAAGTCGCACAGTTTGTTTTACTATTTCTTGTGCTATTTATGCAAACATTTATATCAAAAATCTTGCTTAACTTTGAGTCTTGGAGTGATAGGTAAATATTTGTTTAGGTTCTCTGGTGTCTGTCTGGCAAAGCAACTAGATATTCTTTTCATCATTTTGATTAATTGAAAATTTGGTTGATCTATGGCATGGATGAATTTGTTATTAAGAAAAAATTTGGCAATATATCCATGATTAGGACTACTGGATCATTAAGGAGGTTATATACAAAGCCAAATTCTTCATTGCATAGCACACTACTCTAAAGCAAGTAGAATCCATAGCTACAATGTTTCTAGATAACATCACACAAAGAAAATTCGTAATGTGAAAGACCCAGAAAATGAATCTCAAATCTCTGGAACAGTGATAACAAATTATTATTGTCATTTATAGATTAGCAACTTCTAAGAGCATCTGTAGGTTCTTAAAGGACTGACTGACTGACCATGGTAGAGATTGGGAAGGCTAGAAGTCAGTCTGGAATCTTAATATTCTCCTTAGAATCAAAATATTCCTTTGGAGACTCCTATGAGGACGGTTGCCTACCTCCTCATGGCTGTCCAGTGTCATTCATTGTAATATCGATCATTGTCCTGTATGCCACTGTGGAATGGACTCTACTGAACATATCTTCTTTTCCTGCAACCTTGCTAGATCATATTGGGACTTGCTTCAATCCAAATTAGGATACAGATTCTCTTATATGCAGGATTGGCCTAATAGGGACCGGTTACGGGAAAGGGATGATCGGGGTAGTTCTGTCTCTGTTAGAATCAGCACTGTTATTGCTTCCTCCCTTTGGTTCCTTTGGAAGAACAAAACCTACTACAAGTTCAGGAACCACCTCTCCCACCCTCTTTCCATCTGGTTTAGAGTTTTGTCTTCCCTTAAAAGCAATGATTACCATTCCCAGCTACCTGAGGACACCTCCTCTTCCCCCTCTAATCTCCTGCCAACCAACAGTTCTTAAGCTTACTATACTGTTTACTGTGATGGTTCCTATTCTAACTTACACACTTTTGCAGGATCAGGATTCTGCTTTATGGACCAGCTAGGCACTACCATCTTTGAAGGCAGCAATGTCCACCAAGCATCAACCCCTCTGCAGGCCGAGTGCTGGCCGATTTGGGATGCACTAAACAAAGCCGCTCACCTGAATCTTCACAACATTGTGGTTAAGAGTGACTACATAGAAGCTGTGAAAATTTGTAACAAAATCAGTCCTGTACAGTGGTATCTGCGTAGTTTATGTCTTGACATATTTAAACTGTCTGAGGCTGTGGATGTGTCTTGTTTTGAGCCTGTAAACAGGGAAAACAGTGTTATTGCCCACAATCTTGCCAAACATGCAAGGCTTTTTTGCACTCCTCCAGGCTCCGAGGAGTTCTTGTAATTTTGGGGACCTCTGCTGTCCCTCCACTTAATTGAAGGTTGATAATTTTCTTTTTTAAAAAAATTCATGTCAGCAATATATCACACATACAAATAGGATTAATTGCATAACAATACTTATAGCTTCTTAAGATTAAGAGGACTATCTACATAGTATAAAGAGTTCATACTTTGGAGGAAGCGTAGAAGTGCTGCTGTGATGAAAATGCTAGATAACGAGTATAGTGTATCTTTCTGAAATATCTTTGTCAGTGAATAATCGCTCCAGGCCATAATAATCATTGCCTAAATATGTTCCAATACTGGATTAGTTACCAGAGATTAAAATGTACAATATTATATGTGACCTTCGTAATACCTGTAGTGCCAATACATAAAAGGTCCACATGCGATCAAAACTTCGGAAAATGTTCCAAAATGTTCTGGTCTCAACAAAATTTGATTTCCCCGTGCTTTTATTAGAAACTTTATGAGATGAACGTCTTGCCTGCAAATAGATTTAGCAAGGTAACAGTCTCATTGGAGAAATTGATTCAACAGTTCAAATCATGAGGAGTTCTAGATCTACCTGGACTATGGGCCTTGATTCCCGTATATATTTGAAGAAATCCCCATCATCCCTCATAGGCCAGCCCAAGGAAAAGCAATCAACAGACCTGATGGTCATGCAATTAACACCAGAAACAAAAGAAAATAAAAAATATATTGAATTATTGTGCTGATATATTCTTATAAATAATTTCTTCACAAACCAGAAGTATTCATTTAGATCATCATAATTGCACCAAGCTGAATGTGGGGCTTTTCCATTATTGCTTTTTTTAGCTTCCTGGAAAATAACATCATCACTTAGTTATTCAACCGTGCGTAATTGTTTATCTTTCATTATGAACTTTTCAAGGAAACATACCTTTTCAATCACATGATAAATTGGACTAATTACTTTCTTCAAGAATGCTTCATCATCTCCCCCATATGAAGGCCTAATGTTCTCCCCCGTCACAACACTTACATTCCCAGTTAAAAGACCTTGTAGCTCATATGCCATCTGAAACTCATCAGGAATCATTTAAGAAAGGAACACATGAATTAAGAAACAACAAGATTATGTCAATCGAAGTCAAAACAATAGCATCTTCAGAATGGAAGTCTCACATTATGGAATATATAGGACAGGCATTCTGGCATGAAGCGAACATTGGCAGCTTCACCCCAGATAAGAAGAAAGAGGCCCATGTACAGGATCTTTCTCTGCTGGATTTCTTGGGGTTGTAAACCTTGTGCTATCCTGAAAAAATTTACAATATTAACTATTGTATTGAAACATTTGAGAAAAAGGAACCAAAATATTTACACAACAATACCGTAAACTATGTTTCCGTCCTAAGAATTTACACCATGTCTTGTAGTTCTTGAATATTTTATTCATAACTGCATCAACAGCTCGATCATCCAGCTGTGCCATGGAATTGATTTAGCAAAAGGCTAGAATTTTATATGAAACAAAATAATTGTATGTGCAGTAAATGAAGAGAAGGTTTCTAACTTGTGCAGTTAAGACATCCTTTGGTAATTTCTAATACTAATAGATGCATGAACCTGCATGTTGAGCAATAATTAAAGTAGAAGCCAGATGTGACACATGGTGAATTACTGACTCAGAACCTCACTATAAGACTTACAAGTCATTTAAGAAAGTCCTAGTCCTCGTCACAAGTTTGATTTTGGTATAACACATATTACAATTTGCATAAAATGAGAGGCTACACATATAAGTGATTTCAATGATAAACAAATGTTAGCATGCATTTTTTATCCTTCTACTTTAACTAATTTCATAGACAAATTTTGTAAATCACAGTTTTATGAATAACACAAGGATTGAGGTGATAGGCATAGATTGGTACATATCATGGCAGCACAGATCAATAGATCGCATGAGTATGTGCTGCATCTGGTGAATGTATATAAGAATCAGAAACTTGCACATGTGAGTAGATTCAACTGCATGGTTCGTGTGGAAAATACAACAAAATGGTCAGATAAAAAGAAAAAAGGATGCAGCACATTAATCTAGAACAAACTCTGTGTGGGCTATCTAAATGGATGATGTATATTCAAAACCATGGTTTGATGTTTTGCGTACTAGACCCAAGTCGATTCCTAGCTAAACTGGTATGGGTCTGATGCATGCGAAGTGCGAACACACCAACACATGGTACGCTGGCACATGTCATCGATCTTCTTTTAAGAGTTGAGAGTTTAGACAGTGTTGGGAGGTATATGTTGTGATCCGTACTGCCGACTCGATAGACCATCTTACTGACATGTATGCCTGAGCGAAACGTAGAACCATGTTCAAAATGGCCTGTAGATTAATATCCTTGGGATGCTGACTTAAGAAAGACTTGCTAGATGCACCAAAGAATGATGTAGATGGCCAATAAGTACTAGTACCATGCTTATCTCCGGATGATACCATGCATTTAGCTCACAAGGGAAACTCTTAATTTTAAAACTAATTGGCAAAACAATGGAGGAAACCCATAAGAAGCAGTTGAAGAGTCCAATTCATATATAAGAACCAACTATGGACCTAAAACAACTCACAGAGACTCAAGTCATAAAAAACTCGTCAGACTGGTACATACAGATTGGTATTTACGGATCTAACCAGGAACCAGAACCTGGACTGAGTGATTTTATCCAGTCTAGTTCAGAACTTTTTTAGTTATTTAATTTTTTTTTAAATCTGGAAAGCTGTTGACAATTGTCAACAGCCCTCCTCATCCTCCTCTCCACCATTGTTTACCTTAACCTGCTCAACAGATTCAATACTTGTGCCACCAGCAAAGATAAACATAGCAAATTGTTGTCAACATCATGTTTCAAAAAAACCAGTCAGACCAGTTATGTACCATTTGGTATTTACTGGTCCAACCAGGAACCGGAACTGGACTATACAATATCATCCAGTCTAGTTCAATTTTTTTTTTTTTTTTTATAATCTGGATAGTTGTTGACAGCTACCAACAACCCTCCTTATCCTCCTCTCCTTCACTTTCTCCTAATCCAGCCAGAAAGAATTTTGTATGGAAAAAAAGATAAATGCATATTGCTCTTTGAAAAAGTATCCTAATGTTGTAAGATATGTTGGACTCTACAACTGCAATATAGAAGAAAGTAAAGGAAAACCATGATATGGAAAGCAAATGAGACTCTTACGGGTTCAATAAGGTGGATGGTGCAATTTATGATTCCAAATGCTATTTAAAAGAACAAATAAAACCAACAATATATCAAAACTTTTGGTATCTAACTCAACATATTTCACATTCAAAATTCATTGATAAACCAGGCAGTTCTTCCACCTTTTCCAAGCGCCATATGCCTCTCACAACATGTAAAAATGAGTTCATTTAGCTCATGTACTATAATTTAGAAGGAAGCAATGTGTACATGCCTTGTTAAGAGGTTCAGGCTTGGGTGATAGCCTTATGTGAACATTGGCAAGGAGCAAGATCAAATGTTCTCTTTGATTCCTTACATTGTCTCTCTGGAGATGAAGAAGCATTAGCAGTGGTAAATGGCACCAAGTTTTGTCAAGGACAAAAGGCAATATATAGTTGCTTATGTTGTGGATGTTTACCTGAAACCCAAACATGACTCTTAACCAGTCAAGTAGATCCAAGTCTCCTGTTTTCTGTCTTTGCTGATCAAAAGAAGAAGGCCAGTTCAAACTTCGTGTGTTCCTCAAGGCTGTCACAGCCGCTTTAATCTGTCAAAAGTAGATGATATGTTAAAATTACTGATTCTTTTAAGCTAGCACATCAAAATATCCCTTTGCAGCTGACACAGCTCCCAGCTAAGAAGGTTACGACTGATAGAGACAGTTGCAAGAGGCAAAGTCCTTGCAGTACCATATACCTCTTCAAGCTGCATGATGCACTGCGAAGCACCAGCAGCATCCAAGGGAAGGATGTTGTACGGGACATAAATTTCCGTCTTTTCTTGGACATCTTTGGCAGCAGCGATAATCTGTTCAAAAAGCACCAAGGAGGCGGATGGAAGAACAGTTCAACTAGCACAGGAATAAAACAATCAAAACAATTATCTCGACGAAACGAACCTCTGGAGCAACTTCTTCGACTTTTTCAGTCTTGTTAACAGCACAGAGGACTTCAAAAAGGACACCGGCGGTTTGATAAGCTTTCCCAAGTTGAGCTCTGTCAACAGGAGGAACACAAATCTACATATAAAGATCCGAGGACGTCACGAGCATCAGGAACAGATAGTGGGGGACTCAAGCCACGATTACCTATCTGCTTGCTCGCCCTGGTCCAGAGCACGGACGTAGTTCTCGTAGTACTGCTGATAGAAACTCTCGATTTCTCGGGCATCACTCTTCTTCACCCTTTTAGCAAGACTCGGTGTATTGTCCTGTAATTTTGAACTCAGATTATGCTCTCAGAAAACATCACGACAGCCAATGATGCACATATGTCATCGGAAACAGAAGAATCATCGAGAAAAAATGCATCATTCAGAACATGCTCTCAGGACGAGATTACCCAAGAGACAATGTATTGTATGCAAAACTTGGCAAACAGAGTTCAGTGTGAGACACCCCGTAATCCAATCTTAATACCAGGATTGCAATCTTCAGATTGGCATAGATGGTCGGATAAGGGATGAATATTCAGCAAAAGGCACTTAATTTCCCAGGTTTGAATCCAAAAAAACGTATCCGGGTTCCCATTAGTAGTTCCGAACTGCGAGCTTTGACAACGAGAACACAAGCAAAAAGCGCGGATCACCGGCGACATTGAAAACTCGTTGCAAAAGCCTTCACATTTGGGTTAAGAAAAAAGAAATCAACAGCAAGAAACGCCAGTCTCCCAAACATTGGGATGGGAACGACACAACTTTAATCGGACTAAATTGAAATCAAATTAGGGAGGGAGTTTTCTGCAGAAATCAGTTGCGCAAGCAGGAGCTGTTGCTTTCAGGTTCACCGACACCAATGCTTGAGATTCGCACAATTATTCATTACGAATCTTAGGGCAGACGGGATCACCGACGACATCGAAAACTCGTTAGAAAAGCATTCACATCTGGGGAAAGAAACAAGAAATCAACAGCAAGAAACAAGATCGTTCATCCGGAAACGCCAGTCTCCCAAACATTGGGAACGGAGACGACACAACTTTGATCGGACCAAATTGAAATCAAACTAGGAAAGGAGTTTTCAGCAGTAATCACTTTAAGATTCACGAACACCAATGCTTGAGATTCGTACAGTTACTTATTACGAATCTTAGGGCAGAAGGGAGCGGTGATCTTACCCGCTCGAGGCGCTGGAGGAGGGCTGTCTTGAATTGGCGAACGCCACGTCCGCTGGAGCTGGGATCGACTCTGTGGGCCTTCTCGAACGCATAGAAGCGACCTGCAGGACATCACAAACCCAAACACAAGCAGCGTCAAAAATATCAGATTCCTTCCATAAATAAGCATTAGAGAAGAGCCGTCGACGGTCTTTATTTCCCTCCCTGTGGTTTCTTCTCCCGTGGCGGTTCGATCGAGAGATGGGGATGGAATGGCGAGAGAGGAAGAACGTACAGAGGTAAGCCACGCGGGGGCGCTCGGCCTCGATCTCGGAGGCCACGCGGAGGACGGGCGCGATGCTAGCGAGCGACGACGGCACCACCTCGTTGTCGAATACCTCCATTGAGAAGGTCGCCATCACGGAGCTCCTCATCGAAGGCCGCCGCGACAGCCCCTGCGGCCCCGAAGCCGGCCCCGCCACCGCCGGCATTCCCGAGGTAGGCGCCTTCTCCCCGCCCGCCATTTCCGCGATCCTCTCTCCCCAAGGTGCACTCCTATTCAGTGCCTCATCTATATGAGCCGATCGGAGGGCAGTAGTGGATCCTAGGAATATTGAATCCCTAGGATTTGAAGGTAACTATGGCCGGAGCTCCACCTGCCGAGCGACCGCCCGCCTGCAGAAACCCATCCAAGATCAAAGGAGAGGGGGGTCGTTATCGACAAAGAGATCGATTCACTATACCTCTTTCGATCAGAACATAGGAGAAAGAGAGAGTCACCTTTCGCTGGGGGAAAACGAGAGGCGGAGGGGGAGCTCAGAGGGCGCGGAGCGACGCGGGGGGGGGGGGAGAAATAGTAGCAGTGAGAGAGAGAGAGAGAGTGGGGGGGGGGGGGAAGGGAACGAAGAGCATGGTCGACCCAAGTCGTTGCTTTCTTCGTTCACAACGGATTAGGAAGACCGGGTCGCGTCCGTCCGTCGGGACACGTGGAAAGATCGGGTGCTGCCCGGGACTCGTGTCGGGACGCAGCTGTCGCTTGAGTTGATCGGGTTGGCATGCGTGCGGTCGGCCTGCGTCGATGCGCCCGACGTACGAGGACGGCCGCCAGTTGGGGCTTCTTGTTCAAGGACGCCGCTTCGCGGGCCCTTCAAACGACTTCCATAACAGCGACCGTCTCATTAAATCCTTTCTTTTATACTTTTTTTGGCCTGAAACATAAAGTGATGTTTCATATTTGCCCCTGCTATTTTTACCTTAGTTTGTCCTTTCCTTCTCTATCTCCATTAGTATTGCCTGGGCTCATCATTGGATCATCATTATTGTCCTTAGAATGTTATTAATTGTTTTTCCTTGTACTCATCTCTCTGTTGGATGACAGAAAAATTGGTGTATTCGATTCCTAAATTAAACTAGAATAATTTATTTTAAAAAATCACTAGTAATCACTTTTTACCTAATAACACTCATAATATTTTTTTAGGAATGAACTGATAGACCCCTATTCATTCTATCTAATGATATGGTTAATAGATTAATTGATCCCATTCGGATCAAATTTTCTAAACCTCTAACACAGTTCTCCTCCTCCTCCATCTTAGTATTCTTCTCCTCCTCTTTCTCTTATATTTTTCTTTTCTCCTCCTCTTTATCAATTGGTGCATGATATGATAATCTTACATCGTCATTATTTTTATCTAATTGGAAGATTACATATCGAGTTTAATCAATATTTGTTGGATAAACCAATGTTTGAAATATATTTTTTTGATTATAAGACCAACATGGTATTAAAAAATAGTTTATAGTCTTCATTTTGTGAAAAATTTTCACCTATAGTCAATAAATCAAAATTAATTTATACCTCCTACACATATTTTTACAAGAATAGATTAGAATAAGATTTGATTAAAATGAGATACAGGGTATTTATATTTTATGCCCTAAGTAAAATGATCACATTATCAATCAAACATCTTCCTCTTTCATATCAAAACATATCAATATCTATACATCCTTACTACTGGAGTTCTTAACACCATCTTGATTCTGATTAAATCTGACAATTTGATTGTAAATGAAGTTTGGCTACCACTTGTTAATAATCTTTATTTCTCATTGTTAGCATACAAATTGAGCAATTTGTCCCAAAGGCTTACTACTCATTTCATGCTCACAAGGAAAACCCCACATTATTACGCACATTAGCTTCTTCTGGCCCACTGGCATTTTAGGCTACAAGTATCTTGCTGTTTTAAGAATCATTTCCTCATATTTGTGTGCTTCACAAATCTATCCTCATAAAATTTCAAAGGAGAGTATAAGCCCTTACCAAATCCACTATAGTATATTTTTCATTGTCGCCTAAAGAAAATGGAAGCTATATTGTTCTCAAGAAACCTTGTAAATGGCACCTAAAGAAAATCTTGCCCATCTTCTACAAAAAAAAACATTTGTTTTTTCATATATAATGTTTAGGTATCGTAATAATTGATGAATCAAACATGTCATGAAATTAACTTTGCAATCATCCGAAGGATACAAATGAGGATGGAGTGCCACCATCCACCCTCAGCTTTCACTTGTTTGCTTTCCCCACTTGGCTCCCTCCCAATCGCCACAAAACATTCCTTTCCATCAACCTTTTTCTAATCTCTGTTTCTTTGCCAACCTATCTTTCCTTTGGTTCCTCCCCAAGCCACGCTCTTCGCTCTCCTCCCCATCTCTCTGAAAGAGGGCAGTGCAAAGGTTGCTGCTTTTGAAAGCTGAATCAGGTTGGTGATCTTTCCTTATTTTCTTGTCTTGTTTGCTCGGTCGATGAACTCTTGGAGTGTGGCAGTAGAAGCTGGGAAGGAGGGCTTGATGGGAAGGGAGGGTGGGCAGACCGATGAGTTCCCCGTTGGCATGCGTGTTCTCGCCGTCGACGATGATCTGACTTGCCTGAAGGTGTTGGAGGCTCTGCTGCTTCGGTGCCGATACCATGGTTTGGATTTCTGTCAACTTTCCTTGACGTTTATTCTTTCTTTACTGTAAAGTGCTGATTTTTCTTCCCAGTGAGAGAGAGTTCTATGGATGTGGAAGTAATGCGAATGAAGTTGTGAATTGTGCCGGTGGCTACGACGAATCATGCTACTATGACTATCAAGTTGCCGAGGGAGAGCAGCGACAAATTTGATTGGTTATCAGTGATGTGCATATGCTAGACATCGATGGTTTCAAGATTCTGGAAATTGTGAGCCCGGAGTTGGACCTTGATTTTTATTGGGTAAGATATATAATAGAATTAATTGGATTCTGATAACAGATATTGGACAATAAAAAAAAAGTTTATATTATAGTAGAATTTCTTGGGGATGCCGTTGATTAGATGAACTCTCAACTTATCCTATACCATCTGCTCTCGCCTATAAATAGATAGGATTTCTAAGGACTAGATGAGGTATGTTATGCATCTCATAGAGGATGCAATTGAGAGATTATAGTTTCTTTCTTAATCTCCCTGAAACATCAATCTAGTCCTTTGAAAGGATAGGAAGAGAGAAAGACAATCTAGTTCTCCATGTAGATTGATAGCGGTTTTAGATCTAAAGGCGGTGTCTTTGTAGATCACAAAGAGATCCTTTTTCAGATGGTATCAAAATGTGCGCATCATAAAATCGATCTAATGTTATTTGATTTCAATTCTGGCATAAAAGTTTTTCCACATTACATATAGCATATAATAGTTTTTACAATTTGTAACGGAGCCTAGGTTTTTGAAATCAAATACTTTAGATCTATTATTTTTTGATTTACGATGTTTGAATGATCCATATTTTGTCGATCTATATTCCTATATATTATATTTTATCGTCTGCCTACGGGCGATGTTAGATTCCTTGTGAGACGATCTTCAATAATCGCGAAGCAGTAATTATCGTTGTATAGGCTACCGACCTTGCTGTGTACGGCTAGCGGATCTGCCGGCGACAATAGCTGTGCCGGGCAATGTGTGTGTCGCAACAGCCATGCGCACAGCCGACAGCCATACACACATAGCAAGTCATGGCCAGCCATGCGTAGGTGACAACAACCGCATAGGCAACAACCACTCGTGGGCACAAGCCGCGCCTACGCGGCAACCACCAGCGAGCACAGGTTGAGCGCTGGGCTGATAATGCAGGCAGCCACATGGGCGGCAACGCGCACACGCAAAGGTCGCGCATGGGCAGAACCTGCATCTAGGCGGCGGCCGTGCGAGGGCAGCAATCGCGCCGATGGGCAAGCCACACCGACAACAACCGCACAAGCAACGGCGACTCAAGGGGTTTTTAGACAAAATTATAATTTTGCCCTCGAGACTAGATCTTATCAAATTACAACTCTACCCTTTACAAATCTCATAATTCCAGTTTATGTCCTATTAACATATTTACAATTTTACCCTTAAAAAAATAAGAATATTTAATTTTTGTCCTTAATTATAAAATTGATAAATATGATTTATTATAATTGTGATTGAATTTGATCACGATTATATTTTGATTATTTGATTAGATTTAATTTTGATTAAAAAATATAAATTACGGTTTACTTTTATAGTTTTCTCATATGACTTATTGATTATATTTTTATATATGATAAATAAAATCTAATTATTATTTTTAGATATTCATTTAGTTATTCACATGTATATATTTAAAATTATAAAATAATATTTATCTTTTATATGAAGACATGATTTATATGTTATCATGATTATCATATGAGTTTTTTTTACTGATTAATGTTCAATAATTATTATGATTATTATTCTATTATTAAACTATTTAGCATAAATTAAATTGAAGAAATTTGATGAATATTATTTGTAACTCATCTCTAAGTTTTATCTGATTTGTAGCTACCAAAGTGGTTTGGGATGATAAGCTTTTGGGATGCAAATTATAATAAAATTTTATTATTTATAAGACATTTTAAATTATATTTTGTATTGTTATATTGGTCTTGAAGCTACCAAATTGACCTAGACCAATAATTTATAAAATTATATTAAGGAATTAGTCCTAAATGACATTAAGAAAATAATATTCACAATGGCACACATAGTTAGGAGATTTAGATAATCCCAAAAGAAAATCTATTTCAAATAATTATATGATGGGGTAGGATGATACTGTTTTGGATATTCTTATAATTTAGGGTTGTATATCCAAATGTAATAATACTATTCCATAAGAATGGTATTAGTCCTCTATAAATGATCTTGAGTGAACACTAGATATGTTAATATTTCACCCAAAGGTAAAATCTGGATGATATCAATAATTCATCATATTTTGAAAAACTCAAAGCATTAATGTTAATGTTATTTTATATTTTGCAGTGGTACTTTCGTCTATATATTCTTATGCTTTTAGTGTCATTGTATTCTCTGGATCAAATTATTCAGAATAGTTAGAGCATGTGTAATTTACACTAGATGTATTAAATCTTGACTTAGCATTACCTGTTGAAAAGCTCGTAGACTTGACTGATGAAAGTACTATGGAACAAATTAATAAAATGAAGGCTTGAGAAAGATCTGATAGGCTCAGTTTAATGTTCATAAGACTGACAATTATAAATAATATAAAGACTTCATTACCGATTGTAACTAGTGCACGAGAATATTTAAAGGTTATTGAAGACAGATTTAAATCTATTGATAAGTCATTGGCTAGCACACTAATAAAAGAACTAATTACAGCTCAATATGATGGCACTCGAGGAATTCAGGATCACATCCTCAATATGGTTGATAAAGCTACAAAACTTAAAGCATTATGTATGAATGTTGATGAGTTTTTCCTCATGTAGTTCATTCTTAATTCTCTTTCTTCTTAGTTTGGCCCATTCAAAATCCAATATAATACAAATAAGGATAAGTGGGATCAGAATAAGTTAACTAGTACGTGTGTTCAAGAAGAATTGAGATTAAAATAGGAAAGCTCATATAATATCATGACCGGTAACAAGAAAAGTTGGTAATATCATAACTAGTATATGTGTTCAAGAAGAGTTGGTAACAAGAAAACAAAATTAAAGTATCATTCATCAAAGTAATTTGTTAGGTCTGAAAATGTTAAATAGACTAATGAAAAGAAAGTTTCTATAGTAAAGTACTTCTTTTATGGCAAGAAAGGACATATGAATAAACACTACATTAAACACAAGACTTGGTTCGAAAAAAAAGATATATGTTTCGAATCAAATATTACAGAAGTTCCTTCTAATATTTGGTGGATTGGTTCTAGTGCTTCAACTCATATTACCAATAATATATAGGGATTTCTTTCAATCCGAAAGTCAAAAGAATATGAAAGATTCATCATTATAGGAAATCGTCTCAAAGCGAAAGCAATATCAGTGGAGACTTATCGTATACTTCTAGAGATGGGTCATTTTATGGATCTTGTTAACACATGTTATGTTTTTTTATTTCTAGAAATTTAATTTCTCTATCTAGAATTGATGAGTTAAGATATTATATTTCTTTCGATAGTGGTAAACTTAGTATATTTTATAATTTAATAAAAATTAGTTCTAAAATTTTATATGATGGTTTGTATAGAATTAATTTGAATCTTAAGTTTGCAAAGATATTATTTGTTAGGATCGAGAGCACTAAGAGGGGGGGGTGAATTAGTGCAGCGGAAATCTTTCAGCGATTAAAAACGAAAGCTGCGTTCGTTCGATAAAAACTATTTTGATGCAAAAGCCAATTCTAAGATTACTTATGATTAAGTGCAGTTTATGTCTAAACACAGTTTGCATCTAAGCGCAATTTATGTAGTTTGCAGTTTGCGTCTAAATACAGATTGCGTCTAAGCGCAGTTTGCATCTAAGCGCAGTTTGCGTCTAAGCTCAGATTGCGTTTAAGCGCAGTTTGCGTCTAAGCGCAGTTTACATCTAAACTCAGATTGAGTCTAAGCGCAGTTTGCGTCTAAGCGCAGTTTTACGTCTAAAACACAATTTTACGTCTAAACAGAATCAAGACGTAAACGTAAACTACAAAGAAACTTGTTTGCAGAAATCAGTTTGCAGTTATAAACAAAATCAAGACGTAAACGTAAACTGCAAAGAAACTCGTTCGCAGAAATCAGTTTGCAGTTATAAACAGAATCAAGACGTAAACGTAAACTGCAAAGAAACTCGTTCGTAAAAGCGCAGAAGACAGTTTACCGTTATAAATAGAATCAAAACGTAAGTGTAAACCGCAATGTAGAGATCGTACGAAAACACCGATTTACGTCTGAATGCAGATTTGAAAAGAACAAAACTTAGAAACTTGTTCGTAAAAGCGCAGAGAGCAGTGGCTATGTAGGAGGTTTGCACTAATGATAAAGTGCTCAAAATGAAATCAAACCAGAGATTTAGAGTGGTTCAGTCAGTCTTGACCTACTCCACTTTTGGCTTCCTCCACCGACGAGGTCACCGACGTCAACTAGAAGCCTTCCTTCAATAGGCGAAGGCCAACTACCCTCTTACAGATTCACTCCTTTTGACGGGCTTAGGAGACAACCCTTACAGAAGTTTTCTCTCCTCTCTTTACAACTCAAACTTGAAGAATAGAAAGAGGAGAACTAGCAGTTTTGAGCTCTAAGAAACACAGAAAGATAGCAAGATTTCGAGTGTGTGTTCTATGCTTTCAGTGCTGAATGGGTGGGGTATTTATAGGCCCCAACCCAGTTCAAATTTGGAGCTCAAAACGATCAAATCCCGGAATTCCGGGATCAGGCGGTTGCACCTCTTGACTGGAGAGGTTGCACCGCCTGGCAGAGCTCGAGGACTGAGCCCAGGCGGTTGCACCTCTCTGTCAGGGGCGGTTGCACCTCCTGAGTCTGGCTCGGAGACTGAGCCCCAGGCGGTGCCACCTCTTGACTAAGGCAGTTGCACCTCTTTGCCAGAGCTCGAAGACTGAGCTCAGGCGGTGCCACCTCCTGCCTGGGGCGGTTGCACCGCCCAGCTTCGCTGGGAGATCCTCTCCTGGGCGGTGCCACCTCCAACCCTAGCGGTGCCACATCTTTCACTATTTCAGCTCACTTGGTTTGGCTCCAAACTTGGTCCAAACCAGTCCGAACTTGGGCCTAATTGGCCCCTACTTGGGTTATAGGATTAACACCTAATCCTAACCCTAATTAACGTGCTAACTATGATTTTAAAGATATTTTCTAAGCTATTACAAAGTCCGCAAGTCAAGACTTCTTCTAGCGAGCTTTCGGCAAACTTCCGGCGGTCTTCCGATGAACTCTCGGAAACCATTATGCGGACTCCCGGCAAGCTCCTAGACTTCACGATTTGATCTTAGCGAGTTCCAACGAGCTTCTTCGGCAAGCTCCGATCTTTCTCGGCGAGCTCCGCGAACTTCCAACGAACCTTCCGGCGAGCTTCCGAAAATCCTTCGGCAAGCTCCCAACTCATTCTCGGCTAGTTCCGGTAGCATTCCCGATGAACCTTCGGACTTCCGTCGAACTCTCGAACTTGCAACAAATCCTTCGTGCTTGACTCCGACACTTTGTTTCGCTTTATGTCTTCATCGTTATCATAGTTAATCCTGCACAATTAAAGCAAAACTTCGATCGAGACAATTAATCCTAAGCAATTAACCAAGTTGTCCGGCATGTCATTGGTCCCTCGACGCTTCGTCCGATTCTTCGGCGCATCGTCCTTTCCTGCAGCCTATTGCCCAATCGGCCTGTTGACTCCGCAACTCCGATATCCTTGGCACAATACCCGCTCTTCTTGGCCCGATGCCCGAGTCCACGGCCCGAAGCCTTCTGTCGATACGTCGACCGATCCACCGGCCCGACGTCCAATCTTCTGACATGTTCCTCCGGCACAACATGATTTTCCTGCTTTAATTGTCTCATCCTGATCGAGGCATCCTGCGTCACTCAAAACGCATATTAAATCATAAACATATATCAAGTAGTTTTATTATCAAAATACGAGATTCAACAATCTCCCCCTTTTTGATGATGACAACTACTTGATGACGGAGTTAAACTTAACTCCCGGAGTTTAAACAAACTCCCCCTATCAATATGCCATATTAATATAACCTTGAATTCAAACTGAATTCAAGTCATTGCAATATTCATCATGAATATTTGCAACACGTCAACATGAACATATGCATAAACTTATGCATCACATGTCATGTCATCAACATACTTTCATCAACATACTTCTCCCCCTTTGTCATCAACAAAAAAGGAGAAGTACCATAATCAAGTGTTTGTGATATTGGTTCAACTTATTGCATGAAAAACATAATATCAAGTTTTATCATCATGCAATTTTGCTAGAAAATATAGCAAGTGTTGAATCATGCTTAGAATATTCAAGCTATCAAGTTTTAGATATGCAAGTTTTATAGCATACAAGATAGCACTTGGTATGAAAATTAGAGATGTTCAAGATAGCAAGTTCTACATCATGCAAGCTAGCAAATTAGAGATGTTCAAGAAGGCAACTCTTGCTTCTTGAAATATGAAAATTTTGTCCACTTTGCTAGATGCGCAAGTTAGCATGTTTTGCTTCTTGAGATAGGCAAGATAGCACCTTTGTTCTTTTTGTTTCTTAAGATGTTCAAGATAGCAATTTCTTCTCTTTTGAGAAGTGAAAATTTGCTTTCTTCTTGAATTGTGCATGCAAGTTATCTCCTCCTTAGTCATTGTCAAAAAGAAGGGAAAATCCTTTCTGTCAATTTCTAAATCATGACAAAGGTGAGTAATCATTTTTATTTCAAAATTCCATAATTGAGATAAACCTTGAATTCAAATCAAGGCAATTTTAATCAAGGTTCATATCATATGCAATACATTACGTAGAAAGCATAAGTATTGCATGCATCATTTGAGCAACAAATCGTAGCATTTCATCACATGGCAAGATATCATCAAGTAGAATTACGATGCAAGTTCTTGATATCTTAACATGATGAAAATTCAAATATGGCACTTATAGTATCAATTCATATATTTCTCCCCCTTTATCATCAACAAAAGGAGAAGTAGCTCTAGCTATTTTAAAATATATGCAAGTTTTTATAACATGAAGCTATATTTTCATCACAACATATAAGCACAAAAGCATAGCAAGATTCTTAGGTTCAATCATGGCAATTCAACACTTGCTTCATGTGCAAGATTGCACTTGCTTTTCTTTGCATGTTCTAACTAGCAAAAGCTTTCTCCCCTTTGTTTTTGTCGAAAAGAAGGGAGAAATCAATGGCCAAAAATTTTTAATTATTATACAGGCCATATTACAAAATCTTGTCATGATATCAAGAAAGTTCAAGAAGGACATGATCTATTCAACAAATCCTTTTAATAGGGCAAAGGAATTATATAACCAAGAATCATGATTAAAATATTTCAATATCATAGATCAAGTCATGATTCGTGATTCATCATAAAGCAAATTAATTTTCAGTCATCACATAAGGCATTTAAAAATTTTTTGAAACATAGAAGAATAATTAATTTAAGCATGTAATGTTTCAATCAAAATCAAGTCATGATTACCAATACTTTCATATTGTGAGTATCAATTCATGAATACCAAAAGATATTATTTGTGATTTCAATTTTGCAAGATCATGATTATGATTTAGACATAACTTATTCAAATCAAATCGTCAACTTGAAACTCATAATCAAGTCATTAAAATTAATTTTGAAATTCACAAAATATCATGAAATCAAAAGACAAGTTGCATTTCATTTGAAGAACTCCTTTTTGATAAATGTAGGGAGCATAATGAACGATCTTGATTTATAAAGAGCTTCATGTTATAATGATCAAGATCATGATTTTAATAATTATTCTCTTTAGCAAAGAATCACAAAAGCACTTTATTTTTGCATAAGAAATCTCATTGTATTATGATTTATAAATTCTTTTTCTGCACATGAATCATAGGAGATATGTATGTGAAACAAATCTTTACAAGCAAAGACACTATCATTCATATTTCAAGATGAAATTTATAAGCAGGAATCATTTCATCAAATCCATTTTAGAAAAATATTTTTCATAAGTGTATGAGAAAATCCGATTGTTAGGATACCAATTGTTAAGTGAATCCGAAAATGAAATTAGTACTTTCATGCATTCGGATAAGATTTTGCTATAGATTTTCAAGTTCAATTATGAAGATAAAACATGCTCATGATCATAAAAATTTATGTATCCAAAACATATAATTTCCAACATGTTATAGTGTAAAATCATCATGGCAATTAAGTGTTTTGAACATTGAATCAAGAATGTCCGAAAAATAATCTTAACACGTTCATGCATTCGAGCACATTTTTGCCATAGTTTTTCAAATATACTCATGAGAATAACACATGCTTATCATCGGCTTAAAATCTCATGCATAAAATTGTTAATCAAAATATTTAATTTCATCATTATGCATTTCTTCAAATCAAACATGATCTTTAATCAAAATCGAGAAATAACAATGGAAATCAACGTAATACACATGATTTCATATTTTCAATCAAGATCATTTTATTTGTTTATCATAAAATATGCAATATTATCATTTTCGAAATTACTTAGTATGATCATAAATTTTTTTTTTAACATGTAATTTTTAAGAAAATTAATTCTAAACTAAAAGAGAAAAATACATCATGAAAGCATCAAGTAATTTCAAAATAAATTAGGGGGATTTCGATTACCTCATCATTGTAGGCTGTTAAGGCGTAGTTTGCCGCCTTGCTTTTGTTGACTTTTTCTTCTTCGGAGGAGCTCGATTCATCCCAATTTTTGTTCTTCTTCTTGCGTTTAAAGCAAGTAGTTCGATTCTTTTTGCTTTTTAATTTTCGTTTCATTTGTAGTTTAAGTTCACCATCACTTGAGCTTATGCTCGAGTGGTCTTCAAATGTTCTATGTCCCAAATCCTTCATGTTCTTTGGAAGGTTGTTTTGTTCATCATTATCCTCATCACTTGAGTCATCGCTCAAGTGGCATTCATTTGTCCAGAGTTCCAAATCCTTCCTGTTCTTTGGAAGGTGATTGTGTTCAACATGTTCATCATGTGCATTGTGCACCATTTCATCCGAACCAAGCCGCGTCGGTCCCGAGGTCACGGCTTAAAGTTGTTTACACTAACAAGAATGAACTGTTCGGTAGGAAGAGGAAGGATCAAAAAGAGGAAGAAGATGATGATTCTGAGGAGAACATGCATCAGGATGAAGATCCAACCACTCAAGGGTTGTTTGGTCTATCGACCGACACCAGAAGTTTGAAGCTGCTGATAATCAATTAGGGATTGACAGTAAGAGATTTTAACAGAAAATATTCCGCTTTTTAAGGATCCTTGTGTTTTTCTGATGCATACATACATTTTCTGGTGCAGAGGCTGTCCCTCAGAGGATACTAGAGCTCATCAATGTCGAGAAGCTTACAAGAGAAAATGTTGCGAGTCATTTACAGGCATGCTGTTAAATTATTTCCTTTTTTTTTTACTAGATTGGAGGAGATACTGATTTACTAACAATTACTGCAATTATTGCTACTTTTATGAAGAAAAAAGAAATCGATTGCTGCCACAGAATCGCAATGACAAATTAGCCAATAACGTTTTGCATATGATATGTCCTTTGAAGAGGAATATATTTCTGGCTCAGTCAGCCTTTTTATGATTTTGATGAATTGCAATTTCTGGCCTCTTTGTGATTCCACTTTCATAATGTGTTTAGTTGCTTGCTACGAAGTTGAAGTACCTCATGTTGTGTTTGCAGAAGTATCGGCTTTACATGAAAAGACTTCAGTGCTGTGGCAAGCCCACAGGCTAACACGGTTGCTGCTTTTGGAGGTAGGGAGCCTTCCCATCTGCAAATGGGTTGGTTCATTGGATGGATTAGGGAGCTTTTATGCGTTCAGCTACCTGCCATTACATCACTCGAGCCAAGTGAAGTGCTTTGGTAGGTCAACATAGCCTTACCAATGATCCTTGTTAGACCCCAACAGGGAAACCTTACTGACACTCGACATGGGAGCTTGTTGCAGGGGATTCTTACATCATCAGAGCTTGAGCAACTTCAACCAAAAAGAATTCAGGAATGGAACAGTCATTCGCCTGGTGGTTCTTCTAGCAGTGGACATTTTTCTTGCAGACCCAGCAGCTCTTTTGTCAATTCGACTAGCAATGCTCTTATATCATAAACACAGCAGCAGCAGACACATTCATCGATTGCTTTTCAAGTAGATCAACATTCATAAGCTCAGATCCTTTTCGTTTGCGTGCTGCAAGTTGTTCCCAAGTGCTTGATTTTGGTGTAAGCATAAAAAAACTGTTATATGCTATACATAATGCAAAAAAAAATTTATGCGATTGAAATAAAAAAACATTAGATCGATTTTACAATGCGTACATTTTGATACCATGATCTCTATGTGATATGCAAAAGTATCGTCTTTAGATCCAAAACCATTGTCAATCTGCAAGAAGAATTAGACTTTCATTCTCCTCTCTTTATATCAGATCATTTAGATTTATGATTAAGAGAAGTTGAGAGAGAAATTGTAATCTTTCTATATCCTTTGTGAGATGCGTTATTTAGTCAGGAACTAGAATAAATTATTAGGAGAGTTCCTTCCATCAAGGGCATCCCTTAAAGAATCCTACTATAATATAGACTTCTTTTCTATTGGCCAATACCTATCATCATAATCCAATTAGTTCCATTATATATCTTATCCGGTTACATAATCTAACATTCTCTCATTTGATCTAATAATTGATAAAATATAAAATATATTCAAAATCAAATTAAACAAAATAAAATTTGTTTGAAAATAATTTTACCTAATTGGATTTCAAAAAAATTTGAAAAAATATTTTATACATGACCATCAATTTTTAAAAATAAGTTAAAAAATCTAATAAACATAATAATAGTATATTAAGTCTAATTATAAATACGAGTCATAATGATTGTATATCATCAATGTTATAGTCACGTCTATTATCATAATATTATTAATCTTTCCTAATATAATCCATAATGACCCTTGTAATTTATCTTGTCAAGATAATCTCGTTATTATATTTAACTATAATATACATAAATATAAATAGGATAGCATAAACAAATAACTTTAATTAGGTAAGAAAAATATCAATAACAGCATCCACTTAAACATGCATCACCATATCTTTTATGGCTTGCTCACAAGCCTCATTTTAAGAACATGTCCTTTAAATATTTTACACTGTAAAGCTTTAGTAAATGGATCGACAATCATCATAGTAGTGCTCAGGTTCTGAATTGACATATGTTGTTTATAGACTCTTTCTCAAGTACTTTATCTCGATGTGCTTTGAACCATTAGAGTATGTATCATTCTTAGAGAAGAAATTCGTTGTGGTATTATCATAAAATATCTTCAGCGACCTGACAATTGAGTCGAGCACACTAAGTCCTAAGATAAAATTTCGTAGCTATAAAACTTGATTTGTGGCTTTAAAGTATACCACAAATTCAGCTTTCATTATTGATGATACAATAAGTGATTGCTTTGCACTTTTCTAAGAAATTGCCCTACCAGCTAACATGAATACAAATACTGAAGTAGACTTCAAGACAATTTACAAAATCAACATCTGAATATCTTGTCACTTCAAGCTGATATGATCTTCTATATGTGAGCATATAATCTTTTTATCCCCTGTAGATATCTTATTACTTTCTTTGCAGCTTTCTAATATTTCATTCCTAGGTTGCTCTGATATCTTCCCATCATTGCAACTACAAAATTTATATATGATATTATACATGTTTGAGCATATAATAGACTTCCAACTATGCAACCATAAGAAATATTCTTCATTTGATTCTTTTCTAGGTCATTTTTCAGGCACAGGTTTTGGCTGAATTTTTTTTCACCTCTAATAATAGGTGTATCATTGGTTGAGCAAAGCTGCATATTAAATCTCTTTGAGATACGATTAATATATTCTTTTTGAGGTAGTCCTAATAATCCTTAGGATTTGTCCATGAATATCTCAATGTCAATAACATAGAATGTCTCATTTATATCAATCATCTTAAAGTTCTTGCTGAGAAATATCTTGGTTTCGTGCAATAAACCAAGATCACTACTGGTAAGTAAAATATCATCCACATATAAGATCAATATAATAAACTTGTTCCCACTTACCTTCAAATATATGCAATGATCAATAGTATTTTCCTTAAATCCGAAGAAAGTAATAGTATCATGAAACTTTAGATACCATTATCTGTAATTGTTTAAGGTCGTAAATGGATTTCTTAAATTTATAAGCCCAACTTTCTTTTCCCTTTTTATAAATCCTTCGAGTTCTTCCATGTAGATTTCCTCGCCCAGATCCCTGTTCAGAAATATTATTTTCACATTCATATGGTGAAACTTAAGATCATAATGAAATACTAATGCCATGACGATTCTCAATGAATCATTTCTAGAAACTAGAGAAAAAGTCTCGTTGTAGTTGATGCATTCTTTCTGAGAAAAAATTTTGACCATAACTCTGACTTTATATTGTTCGATATTGCTCGCTAAGTTACGTTTTGTCTTAAAGACTCATTTACAACCGACTCTTTTATAATTATTGGGCAATTCAACGAGTTCCCAGACACCATTCTGGTCCATTGATTTTAACTCTTCTTTCATTATATCATACCATTTTTTAGAATCGTTATTTTCTATGGCTTGTGAAAACGATAAGGGGTCTCTTTTTATTCCTATATTATAATATGATTCTTATATATACACACCATATAATCATCAGAAATAATATGTTTCCTTTTCCCTTAAGTTCTTTTCAAAGCTGTCAATTGTGATAGTTCTTCAAGATTATTAATGATGACATCAATATTATGTGAGAGTTCATCGATGTTATTTTATTGTTCACTCTCGTCAATTCTCTCATTGATTTGAAGAACAATAATTTCTCAAATAGGATATGATATGGGAGAATTAACCTAAATCTCCTCAATATCAAAATTAACCCTTCCAGATTTTTCACTCCAATTGATTTCATCATTTTCTAATAATCTTACATTACTAGATTTTATTATCCTCATATTATGATTAGGGCAATAAAATCTGTATCCCTTGGATTTTTTTAGATAATTAATAAAAATATTCAAAAATACTTCTTGGATCCAATTTCTTTTCATGTGGATTGAATACTATGATACCCTCAAATATGTAAACGTCTTAGAATGGGCTTCCTACCAATCCATAACTCAAATGGAGTTGATGAAACTGACTTACTAGGAACCATATTTAAGATGTATATAGCTATCCTAAGAGCTTTACCCCATATTGACTCAAGTATAGGGGAATAACTCATCATGCTCCTAACCATATCCATAAGAGTATGATTTCGTCTTTCAGCAACACCATTCTGTTGTGGCACACTTGGTAATGTATATTGAGCACAAATACTCTGTTATTCTAAGAATCTAGCAAAAGAACCAAGATTTTAACTGGATTCATCATATCTACCATAAAATTCACCACCCTTGTCAGATCTTACAATTTAAACTTTTCTATCTAATTGTCTCTCGACCTCATTTATGTACACTTCAAGAGTGTTAACGGTCTGAAACTTTTTATGTATTAGATAAATATAACCATATCTGGACAAGTCATCTATAAATGTGATGAAATACATTTCTCCATTAAAACAAGGAATATTGAGTGGTCCACAAATATCAGTATAAATAATCTCAAGGAGTTCTTTACTTATTGTAGCATTTTTCTTTGCATGTTTAGTTTATTTTCCCTTAATGCAATCTATACAAACATCAAAATCAATGAAGTCTAAATATTTCAAAATGTTATCCCTTACTAATCTTTCAATTCTTTCCTTGGAGATATGCCTTAATCGTCTATATCACAGTATAGAAAATCTTTTATTATTGAAACTACGTTCAAATCCAACACTTGATTGCAAGGTCAATAATGTCATTGCAAACTCAAGATTCAAATTAATTATGTATTAACCATCACATACAATTCCAAAACTAATTTTTATTAAATCATAAAATATATTGAGTTTACCATTACTAAAAGAAAAACAATATCCTAACTCATAAATTTTAGATAGAGAAATTAAATTTCTAGAAATAGTAGGAATATAATATGTGTCAACAAGATCAATCATATGACCCACCTCTAGGTGTAGACGATAAGTCCTCACTTATCACTTTTGCTTTGAGATGATTTCCCATAATGATGAATCTTTTATATTCTTTTAGTTTCTGGATTGAAAGAAATCCTTAAATATTATTGGTAACATTAGAAGGAACTTCTATAATGTTTGATTTGAAACATAGAAAGATCAAGTTTGTACATTTCTTTTCGAACCAAATCTTGTATTTAATGCAATCCTTCTTCATATATCCTTTCTTGCTACAAAAGAAGTACTTACAGTAAAAGTTTTCTTTTCATTAGTTTGTTTAACATTTCAAGACCCAGCAAATTTCTTTAATAGATAATGCTTCAATTTTATTTTCTTGTTACCAACTCTTTGAGTAGTAGTCATGATATTACATAAGCTTTCGTATGTTAATTTCAATTCTTCCTCAATACATACTAGTTAAGTCATTCAAGTCTCACTTATCCTTATTTGTATTATAATGAATCTTGAATGAGCCAAACTAAGAAGGAAGAGAATTGAGAATAAACTGCATAAGGAAAGACTCATCAACATTCAAACCTAATGCTTTAAGTTTTACGGTTTTATTAGTCATATTGAGGAAGTGATCCTGAATTCCTCGAGTGTCATCGTACTGAGCCGTAGTCAGTTCTTTCATTAGTGTGTCAACCAATGACTTATCAGTAGATTTAAATATATTTTTAATAATATTTAAATATTCCTATATAGTAGTTGTAATCAGTAATGAAGTCTTTATATTATTTGCAATCATCATCATTAGAACATTAAACTAAGCCTATCAGATCTTTCCTAAGTTTTCATTTCATTAACTTGTTCTATAGTACTTTCAACAGTCAAGTCGGTAGGCTTTTTAACAAGCAATGCTAAGTCAGGATCTAATACGCATAGTATAAATTGTACATGCTCTAACCATTCTGAATAATTTGAACTAGAGAGTACAAGGACATTAAAAGCATAAGAATGTATGGACAGAAGTACCATTGTAAAATATAAAATAACATTAATCCTTTGAGTTTTTTCAAAATATGATGAACTATTGATATCATCTATATTTTACCCTTAGGTGAAATATTAGCATATTTAGTGTTTACTCAAGATTATCGATGGAGGACTAATACCATCCTTGTGGAATAGTATTATTACATTTGGGTATACAATCGTAAACTACAAGGATATCCAAAATAGTATCATCCTACCCCCATCACATAATTATTTGAAGTAGATTCTCTTTTAGGATTATCTAAATCTCCTAATTATGTGTGTCATTATGAATATTATTTTTTTAATATCATTTAGGACTAGTTCCTTAATTTATTTTATAAGTTATTGGTCTAGGTCATTTTGGTTACTACAAGACCAATACAATAATATAAAATATAATTTAAAATATTCTATAAATGATGAAACTTTTATTATAATTCACATCCCAAAAATTTACCATCCCAAAACATTTTGGTAGCTACAAGTCAGATAAATTTTAGGAAGATGAGTTACAAATAATATTCATTATTTTTTAATTTAATTTATGTTAAGTATTTAAATAATAGAATAACAACCATAATAATTACTGAACATTAATAGCAAAAGAAAATCATGATAACATACAAATTATGCCTTCGTGTGAAAGATAAATATTATTTCATAATTTCAAATATATACATGTGAATAACTAAATAAATATCCAAGAATAATAATTGGATTTTATTTACCTCATATAAAAATATAATCAATAAGTCATATAAGAAAACTATAAAAATAAATCATAATTAAATCTAATCAAATAATCAAAAAATAATTATGATCAAATTTAATCATAATTTTATCAATTTTATAATTAAGGATATAAATTAAAATTTTTCAATTTCATAAGGGTAAAACTATAATTTTATTGAAAAGAGATAAGGTGTAATTATGACATTTCTAAAGGACAAAACTATCAAAATACTAAAGAGTATTAATAAAATATAGAAGGGCAAAGTTATAATTTAACCAAAAGGAAGCCCTAGGCAAAACTATAATTTTGCCAAAAACCCTACTGCATGCGTTGCTTGTGCCCGTGCGCGCTTGCCGCCTACACGACCACTGCCTGCAGGTGGCTGTCGACAGTGCGAACCCCCTACAGCACCTTCCCGGTTGCCGCTTGGGTGCAACTTAGCGCGACCGTCGCCTGGGAGCAGCCTGTGCCCGCGCGCGACCACCGCATGGATGCGGGTTCTGCCCGTGCACGATTAGCCTAGCGCTCAGCCTGTGCCCGCGGGTAGTTGCCGCTTGTGCGGCTACCGTTACCTACGCACGGTTGGCTGCGGCTCTTGCCCGCGCATGGCCACCGCCTGGATGCGATCGTCGCTTGGTGTGTGCACGTTGCTGCTTGTGTGGCTATCGATTATGCGCACGGCTGCTGCGGCACACTCGCTATCCAGTGCAGCTGCCGTCGCTAGTAGATCTGTTGGCCGTAATCAGCTTGGTAGCTTGTATAGTGACCATTACTACTTTGTGATTATTGAAGAGGAATCTAAAATCACCCATAAACAGATGACAAAACAAAATAGATAGGAATACATATCGATAAAATATAGAGCATTTAAACATCATAAATAAGAAAATAATATATCTAAAAAATTTGATTTCAAGAAACTAAACTTTGATATCAATTGTAAGCATAAAAACTATTATATGCTATGTGTAATGGAGAAAAAATTTTATGCTAGAATTAAAATCAAATAGCATTAGATCAGTTTTATGATGCATACCTTTTGATGTCATCTGAAATGGATCTATGTGTGATGCATCATCTATCAATTTGACCACTTAGATTGATGATTTAGAGAGGTTACTATAATTTCTCTCAATTGCATCATTTATGATATGCATTATTTAGTCCTTAAAGGTCATGTGTATTTATAAACGTGAACAGAGTGTGTGTATGATAAGTTATTATGAGAGTTTCTTCCATCAAAGATATCTCCTAAGGAATCCTATTATAATATAAACTTTTTTTTTCTATTGCTCAATATCTATAATCAAAATTTAATTAATTTTATTATATATCTTATCCATAATCTAATCTATAGATGCAACGGCACCTAGAACCATGCTACTCCAATAACTTGGGTACACATTCAATCATTCCTCAGCAGGTTCCTTTACTAGATTACTTGCACAGGATAGTTTGATAAGAAGAGACGGACGATGCCAAGTTGGGTTTTCGAGTGGGCAAACAATGCCTAGTCCGACAACTAAAGATGGAGAGGCAAATTTTACCCATTTCACCGATGCAGGCAACTTCAAACAGAGACCAGAACCAAAAAAAGGACCTCACAAATGAACATGGTATCCTGTTCGATTCTTTCTCGAGTCCTACCCAGTCAACTAATTTTATGATTGATCATGTTTCTGGGATTCTTCAAAGAATGAACAACAGCCAGCATAACAAAAGGATGGATAAAAATGACATCTCTTAGACACATGTTAGTTCCTCGAGCCTTCCACAAAATTGCAATGAGTCAGCTGCTGACGAATTGCAGCAGGAGAACAATTTACGGACAACAAAGTTGCAGGGAGGGACGATCATAAGTGATTACAACATTGAAGATCTAGTTGGTTCCATGATCAGACCGGTAATGTGTTTCCTTCATTTGTTTGCAGCTCTGTGTTTTCTATATTTACTTTTTCCTTATTAGTGTACAATTCGAATCGTAGGTGATTCTGATTTATCAGTCAAGTGTCTGATCACGAGGGAAAGAAGGTGAGTTGCTCCATAGTAGTTTTCATTTTATGGACAAATTTCCATTCGGATCTTTCTAAGCTTGTGTCCTCTGATGAGAAGGATATCTTTTGCACTTGTTCCTTGAGTTAATAAAATAAGAGGTCTTAAATTGCCCATAAACAAACAAAAAAAAAAAAATCAAATCACTAATTGTTATTGACTTTACAAACTTTGTAAGATTACTTAAGCATATGCCATTTTTTTTCCTTTTTATTTTTCTTATTTTGGCTCTACAGTTTGATTGTGCCACTTTTATGTATTAGCTCATTTTGGCTCTACAGTTTGATTGTGCCACTTTTATGTATTAGCTCAACAATTTAGCTGTCTCTTGATAACTATATTTTGAATCTCGAAATTTGATAATAAAATCAATTGATAAGTTATGATCTAATCAGCGTTTGAGTGATGCAGAACTAACTTCGATCGTAGAAAGATAATTCGATTAAAATAAGAAGAATCGACGTTGGGCCCGAATAGATCATGTCAGAAGATTGGACATCGGGCCGGAGGATCGATTAATGTGCCGGTAGAAGACTTTGTGCCATAAGTTCAGACATCGGGTCAAAAGGATCGAACGTTGCACTAAGGAGATTGGATGTTACGGGAGGTCAACATGCTGATCGAGTAATATGTTAAAGGAGAGGATGAAGCGCTGAAGGTTCAAACAAAGCGCCGAAGGTTCACATGATACGTCAAAAGTTCGGACGAAACGTCGAATGAACCAATGATATGCCGAACAACATAGTATTCTTGTCTTGTAATCGATCGTGTCTTGATCGAAGTAGGTTAGGTTGTAATTGAGTTGGTTTTAGAAGTAACCATGCCAACTCAATTATGGGCCCATTGGGCCTAAATTGGAACTGATTTGAGCTCACTGGGAGGCTCATTCAGTAATCCAAAAGTTGAGTCAAGCGATGGCACCGCCAGACCAAGCGGTGGAACCGCCTGAGTTGGAACGTACAAAGTGTACAGTTCCGAAAAGACTCGACAGTGGTACCGCTAGTGTCATACGGTGGTACCACCCAAACTGGGTAATGGTCTAGCCAGTACACTAGACTGCAAGCGGTAGTACCACTAGTACCCCAAAATCCCGGGGATTTGAATTTTGGCTCCATTTTTTTAAGATAGTTGGGGTCTATAAATACCTAAGTTATTCCTGCTTGGGTAAGCAAGAAATAGAGCAGAAAATGGGAAGAATCCTTGAGAAAAAAGTGTTGTAATCTTTTTAAAGTTTAGAGTCTATACCTCATAGAGTTATAAGTTTTCTAAGGGAGGAGTGAGGTCTTGTTAAAAAGAGAGGTGTGAATGTTCTCTCTTGAGCTTGTGAAAAAGAGAAAGAGTTGAAAAAGGATAGTTAATCTTCGTCCATTGAAAAAAGATTGACAATGAACGACGGTAACCTCGACGGAAGAGGAATCGAGAGTGGACGTAGGTTGCGACGACCGAACTACTATAAATTCAGTGTGCATTTATGTTCAGATTTTCATTGCCATTACTTATTAATTTAATTGTCTACTACTCCTACTTATATTTTAAGTTAAACATATTTTCAATATGGGTTTGATCGAATGAAAATTTCAAATTGATGCAATTTTAACAAAAGTACTAATTCACCCCTACCCCCCCCCCCCCCCCCCTCTCCCGCCGCTTAGTGTCGTTTTCGGTCCAAACAATTGGTATCAAAGCTTTGTTTTTCTTGATTAGTTTAACACCCAAGAGAGATTAAATGGTCTTTGTCGGC
Organism: Musa acuminata AAA Group; assembly: GCF_036884655.1. Classification (NCBI taxonomy): domain Eukaryota; kingdom Viridiplantae; phylum Streptophyta; class Magnoliopsida; order Zingiberales; family Musaceae; genus Musa; species Musa acuminata. The sequence goes on along the minus strand of NC_088342.1, from coordinate 37,384,964 downwards.
AATATAGAGAGTCACTCTATCACTCATCCTCCTATGTTCAATGGACGGACTACACATATTAGAAAACACGTAAGAGAATTTTCTTGCTTTCTATGGATTTCAATTTATGGAATGTCGTTGAATTTGATTTTGAAACACCCTCTAAACCTATGAATGAATGGAATAATTTTGAGAAAAAATTATTTGCGTTAAATGCTAAAACTATGAATGCTTTGTTTTGTGCTTTGGACAAATATGAGTGTAATCGTATTTCGACTTGTGAAACTACACACGATATTTGGCATACATTTGAAATTACTCGTGAAGGCACAAGTAGAGTAAAAGAATCTAAGATAAATCTTTTGATATATAGTTTTAAATTGTTTCGAATGAAACCAAGCGAAACCATTAGTGACATGTATACCCGTTTTACATATATTGTCAATGGTTTAAAAACACTTGGTAAAAGTTTTACTAAACTTGAACTTGTAAATAAAATTTTACGATCTCTTCCAAAACATTAGGATCCAAAAGTAACTGCTATTGAAGAAACAAAGGACTTGAACTATTTTTCTCTTGAAGAACTCATAGGGCCATTAATGACTTATGAAATGACTTGTATGACACATGACGAACATAACAATAGCCTTCTAAAGAACAAGAATGATATGTCACTTAGAACAAAAGAAGACCACTCAAGCAAAAGGTCAAGTGATGATGATAACTTTGAACTTCTCATAAGAAAATTTAAAAAATTCATAAAATAAGAAACTAAGAATAAAAACAAACGGACACAATAACTTACTATGAATACAAAAGGTCCAGGCACTTCATAAGCGAATGTCCACAATCAAAGAAGAAGATGCTCGCACATCAAAAGAAGAAAAAAACACTCAAGACGACTTAGGACGAATCAAGTGCATCGAAAGACAAAGAGCAAATCAATGAAGGCGAGGTGGTGAATTACGTTTTGATGGCTTTTGACGACGAAGTATATGACTCACTCGAAATGTCTTTACCTTACAATGAATTACTTGATGCATTCAATATTTTGTCTGATGAATTTAAGTTAGTAAAAAATATAAATTACTAAAAAATGATCATGCTTCTCTCTTTAGTAAATTTAACAAATTAAAAAATGAGCATGATAATTATATGTTAACACCTTGTATTAAATATGAAGAGTTAAATTCATATAAAAAGGAAAATATGTTATTACAATAAACTTTACAAAAAATTAATATTGGTAGCAAATCATTAAACATGATCCTTGCTAATAGAGGTCATATACATAGAAAAGAAAGAATCGACTTTATCAGTAACACTCAACAAAAACCTAAATGACCCACATTAAATGTTACCCCTAAGGTTAAGTGTAATTTTTTAATAGACATGACCATTTTGCTTATAAATGTTCATTCAAAAATTATAGCTCGTATAAATTAGTTTGGGTTCATAAAGGAATCATGAATAACTTAATGTCAAAAATTAAAATAGATAGATTTAACAACGAGGGACTCAAATTTAAATGGATATCTAGAACAACCCTATCTTTCTTGTAAATATATCTACAATCGAAAGCTAAGCGCAAAAGATAAAATATTAATAGTGAATGCTCAAGGAATATGACCGAAGAACCAAAATACTTCACAAAGCTCACTAGTCAAAACAACATAATAAAGGAAAGATCATTAGAATTAGAATTATTGGTAATAAATCTTTTGATTGAAGATGGTTTATGGTTATACTTTTTGTCTTGATGATTTTTATGATAAAACTTATTTTTCGATTTTAAACGTTGATGCATGATTTTTGGCAAAAAAGACTAGAGCTTGTATGAAATCAATCGCATAAATTGAAACAAAAAAAAGGAATACATTTTTCTTGAAAATTTCTCAATCTCTATCTTATCGAGTTTTCATAGTAGAGATCCTTAGTGATGAACATATTTATGTTATTTATGAATCTCTTGAACTATGAAAATGATTTTGATGATCTAAGAAATTAAATTTGAATAAATTTTATCCAAATCTTTCACTTAGAGATTTATTATTTGGTCTCCTATGTCTCTTTTTGCTATTTACTATAGAGAAGTTTTTATCCAACTCATAATCTTAATATCTTGATATTTATAACTTAAGATTTTTTTATGAATCAAGATCTCTTATTATTTGTTCTCATATAATTGTTTCTTTTTACTAAAGAGGACACTTATCAAAATGAGTTATGATTTTTTTATATTCACAACTTGAGATTTATTTCGTAAGACTTTCTTATATTCATGTATTATATTTCTCATCACCAAATTAATTTTTCTTGATATCTTTCAAGTGATAATTTTAACATTGATGTAAAGGGAAAAGATTTTTTCTCACCATTGTATCCTTCCTTTCTTTTTTACAAATGACAAAGGGAGAGAGAATTGTTAGCCTGCATAGAAATAAAAACCTTGTTAGCTTGTACATTTCAAGAAAAGCAAAACTTGCTAGATTGTACATTTCAAGAAAAAAATAAGAATTGCTACTTTGCAAAGAAAAGCAAAAGTGCTAGCTTGGACATATTAAGAAAAGCAAAATTACGAACTTACACATCTCAAAAACTTGCTAGTTTACATGTTTTAAAATGAAGTAAAATGTGCTAACTTACTAGCTTACATGTTTTATAAACTTGCTAGTTACACTTTTCTCCTTTTGTTGATAACAAAGAGAGAGAAGTTTTGATAATAATTTAAATTTTAAATCATGTATGGTATGATGTACTTTAATGTTTTGAAATTATGATGATTTAAAATTATGCATGAAATACTCATGATTTTAAGATGCATGCAATGATGTGATCAATTGGTTCTTTCAATACTCATGATGCATACAATAATGAAATACTCATAATTTTCTGAATTCAAAGTTTCTTTCAATAGGCCAGAATGGATTATGTCAGAAGATTAGACATCGAGCCGGAGGATCGATCAATGTGTCGGCAAAAGGACTTCATGCCATGAGTTCGAGCATCGGGCCAGAAGGATCGGACATTGTGCAAAGGAGATCAGATGTTGCGGGAGGTCAACATGTCGATCGGGCAATATGCCGAAGGTTCAAACGATACGTCAAAAGTTCGGATGAAGCGTTAGATGAACCAATGACATGTCGGACAACATAGTATTCTTGTCTTGTAATCTATTGTGTCTTGATCGAAGTAGGTTAGGTTATAATTGAGTTGGTTTTGGGAGTAATCATGTCAACTCAATTATAGGCACATTGGGCTTAAATTAGGATTTATTTGGGCTCATTGGGAGGCTCATTCAATGACCCAAAATTTGAGTTAAGTAATGGCACCGCCTATAAGGTGGAATATATGAAGTGTACGATTCCAGAAGACTTGACAGTGGTACCGCCAGTGTCAGACGATGGTATCGCCTAGACTAGGCGATGGTGTTCGAAAATCTAGGGTGACATCATATGCACAACGAAAGAACAAAAACAAAAATCACAGATTTCTCGCAAAAAAAAAGGTTACTTATCGTCGTGCAAAGATTGGTGCGCAAAAACTCGCGAAATCGAAAATTATACGTAAGATAATTATCTAGGCAGATTGTATATCCTTGAATTTTTATAGATTTGTGGGAGAGGATGAAGGAGGTCAAGCGCCCTCCTCTCTAGTGGTGATCAACACAGCAAGGGCTGCAAAGACGCTCCTCAAATTGCTACTTCAATCTCCTCGCTGCATGCACCACATAATCAAGAAGAGGCCATCGCTTCTTGTTGTGCACACGCCCCAAACAAGGGCTGCTAGCTAAGGAGGAGAGGGGGAGAGGAGAATAGGAGGTGGCAGCCAAAAAGCTTAACCTATGGCCTTTTGGTTCCCTCCTATTTATAAAGGTCCCCTATCAACTTAATTATAATGGATCGTGCCATATTGGGTATTAGATCTTCATCCAATTACCCAAGCCTCTTAGATTAGTGGATCTCTACCAAATAATCTCTTATTAGCTCTTATTGGATCTTATATATGGGATCCAATAATTCATGGGCTTAATGGATATCCAATAATATAGAGACTTTGGTGGATATCTCATATTTGAACCTATACTCGTCGCAACAACTATCATATTTATGTGACCCTCTAGGCCCAATATCGAGCTGGCCATGAGTCATACCTATTAGAACTCCTTCTAGCTCAATGAATTATTATCTCTATAATAATTCACTCTACTCATCGACTGCGGATGTACTAGGCCACTACGCTGTAGTCCCCAAACGATACAGGGGAATCCAATCCTTTAGACATATCTGTCCTCAGTTACCATGTACCTATAGTCCTTCATCCATCTAATATCCTAGAGACTGTATACCGAGCATGGTGTTGTCAGACCCATATGATTTCTCCTCGAGTCTCGCTCTAATCAGATTTTCCCAAAGAACTTATTTCTCTCTCAATCCGAATGACTTTGGCCAAGGATTTGTTTGAGCAAGAACACATAAGATATTTCTCTTATAATACTGAGAACGGATGATCCTCTTTCGACACTCAATAGCCCTCGTAAGGTTGGCTGCTACTCTCGATGACCGGCTGTGCTAGATCTAAAACTTTCAAACCTATAAGTCTGGTATTAAAGAGTAGAGTACTCATACAGGACATCCTTGGTATCTTAAGTCTAAGGATAAGGTATACCACCGGGACGACAGAATCGATATCTGACAATGAGGTATTATCAACCATCTAGCATTCCATGAACAGATTGATTAGTGAACTTATTTTCCAATTAGCAACTGCACTGTAGCCCTAGTGTCCCCACATGAGCAACTATGAGATCAACCGCCTCCATCATATGGATGGGTATACAGCATATCAATCTATTCGGTTATCTCGATGTTTCTCTCGAGTAACCTATGACTTGGATTATTTAGGGTCTGTGTTTAAAGGTGAATCAATCTCATTATCGTGATCTTATCACGATTCGATTCTCATTGCACAAATCCATGGACATCATAATATATTTATGCAACAAGCAATATAAAGTAAAACATTATCATAATAATAATAATATGTAAAAAGAGTGCATGTCATAGCACATGTGTCATCACTCACATGATTGGCTTGCAAGGCACCTATGACCAGCATGTGGTACCGCTGGGCTGCAGGCGATGGTACCGCCAATATCTTGAAATCCCGAAAATTTAAATTTTGGTTCTATTTTTTGAAGTTAGTTAGGGTCTATAAATACCCTAATTATTCTTACTTGAGTAAGCAAGAAATAGAGTAGAAAGAAGGAAAGAATCCTTGAGAAAAAAGTATTGTAATCTCTTTTAAAGTTTAAAGTCTCTTCCTCGTAGAGTTAGAAGTTTTCTAAGGGAAAAGTGAGGTCTTGTGTAAAAAAGAAATGTGAAGATTATCTCTTGAGCATGTGAAAAAGAGAAAGAATTATAAAAATAGTAGTTGATCTTCACCCGTTGAAAGAAAATCATTAGTAAACGTCAATGGCCTCGACAGAAGAGGAATCGGGAGTGGACATATGTCAGGACGTATGTCAGGACGACTGAAACACTATAAATTGGATGTGCATTTCTATTATGCTTTTTGTTGTCATTACTTATTGATTTAATTATCTAGTACTCTCACTTATATTTTAAATTAAATATATTTCTGATATGGGTATGATCCAACGAAGTTTTAACAATAGTATTAATTCACCCCCTTCTTTTAGTATCATTTTCGATCCTAACACTATAAATTCATGGATGATAATCGTATTTCATCTACTATCCATTACCTTAAAGATAGGTTCTATTCTAGGTGATTAAAATTTGTATTCTTTCTTGTGCCCTTGTTAAAAGTTTTAATGCTTTTTCATGATCGACGTTGTTCTTCTTGGAAATTTTTCGAACAGAAACATTCACAAGTTATTGGGAATGATACTTAAAATTGTATCATGTTGGACTCATTTTTGTATAATGAAGATCACGTAATTCTTTATATTTATTATGCGATGATATCTTGAGTTTTATTGCATATTCACAAGCAGGAGCTTTTTTTTTTTGTCACCCGAGATAGTTTCAAGGCTTTTTAGGAATCATAATACGGTGATTTCTCCTTTGTTTCTTCCTCTTCCAATTTTTTTTCTTTTTTTGGCTTTTTGTAATGCATCGTAATTGAAAGAAATATTTTGAAATATTGGTAGAATATTTCTTTAGTATTTATCCTTCATCGTTATGATTGATTGAATATTGCTCCTATCAATAACACCGATTTTTCTAATATTGAAACGTATCAATATTATCTGAGATATTTGAATTTTGAAAAGGATATTTGATCTTTCTTTTACTACAAAAATTCAACAGAAGATATGTTGTTGTGATTATTATCCTCTTCCTACCATACTCTTTGACTAAATTATAAAATATTTTATGATTTTATTGACGTATTGTTCATTTTATGAAAAGAATTTTATCAGAATTAAGTTAAAATAGAGATGAACTGATTTGGGTTTAAATAAAAAATAATAAAAAAATAAAAACCAAATGAAACCCAACAAAAAATCCCAAGAACTAGAAACAACCATAACAGCCTTTCTCCCCAAGAAACACTCTCCTTTGTCCTCTCCTTCACACCTTCATCCCTTGCGCCCGAAGCAAGCATTTCCCTCCCTCTCATCTATCAAATCAGGCGAATCGATGGTGTGGATCCAGCAAGAGAATGAATCGGACGGCAGATCGAGTACCACGCAGGAGTCGTCGTTGTTCTCGTGCAGGAACGCGTTGCTGTAGCATTGCCACGTCGCCCTCCCCCTTATCCACCACGAATCCCCTCACCGCCCTCTCTTACCATAAAGCCCCCGCGGCCGACACTCCACCATCCCGTATCGAGCTTCGCAGCAGCGGCAATGGGGAAGACGGCGAAGGAGATGACGGTGGTGAAGGGGGTTGACCTGGAGCGGTACATGGGGCGGTGGTACGAGATCGCCTCCATCCCCTCCCGCTTCCAGCCGCGGGACGGGGCCAACACGCGCGCCACCTACACGCTGCGCTCCGACGGCACCGTCCACGTCCTCAACGAGACCTGGAGCGGCGGCCGGCGCGGATCAATCGAGGGCACCGCCTACAGGGCCGACCCCGCCAGCGACGATGCCAAGCTCAAGGTCAAGTTCTACGTGCCCCCCTTCTTCCCCATCTTCCCCGTCGTCGGCGACTACTGGGTGCTCTACCTCGACGACGACTATCAGTACGCCCTCATCGGCCAGCCTTCCCGCACTTACCTCTGGGTACGCAGTTTTCTCTCCTCATCATCATCTTCTTCCCACATTCTCGAATTCCATGGATTGATTAGGGTTCTTTGTGGGTTTTTGCTCACCGTGAACAAAAATCCCTTCTTTTTACTTGCTGATGGTTGGAAATGAGATTTCATGACGGAGACATGTTCGATTACTGGTATTATCATCTGAGACATGACAAATTGGTCCTCTCCTCCTCATCTTCTTCTTCTCACATTCTCGAATCCTATGGATTTATTAGGGTTTTTTTGTGGGTTTTTGTCACCATGAACAAAACTCTCTCCTTTTTACTTGCTGATGGTTGGAAATGGGATTTCATGACGGAGACCTGTTCGATTACTAGTATTATCATCTGATACTTGACAAATTAGTCCTCTCTTCCTCGCCTGCTTCTTCCCACATTCTCGAATTCCATGGATTGATTAGGGTTCTTTGTGGGTTTTCGCTCACCATGAACAAAAATCTCTCCTTTTTTACTTTGTTGATGGTTCGATTACTAGTATTGGTAGAATATAGCTATGATGTCGGTGGATTTGGGGGAAATTTAGTTCTGGGCCTTGAAAATTTTAGTTTTGGACCTGTCCCTATCAAAACATCTCGTATGATCTTATGAGAGATTTAGGTATCTTTATCGATAGATTACGTATCTCTATCAAAACAAATCAGAGACGATATGCCAACCGCTCGATTGTGTGGTTTGGTACTGTTGACCTCTCTCTTGCCGTCGAGAGAGATCCACCGGTCAAATGATGAACAACCACTATCAGCTAAGCTAAGTCTCCGTGAGTCTGATGTAAAAGACATTACAAGATGTAAACATAATAACATGGCTTAGATATGGACAGTAGTGTTGTGAAGCAAAAACACAGTAACTACCTACAGATGGTTCAAACCTGGAAGATGTGAACACAAGATTTATTATTATTATTATTTTAATTTGTTAATATTATCATGTAACTTAAATGCTTAAACAGATGCGTGTGTTATTATTGTTATCATCACTTATACTGTAGTATTGTTAAACCAATTGTTGTCTATATGAATCCGTGTCATCACTTCCTACGTGAAATTGTGTTTGGGATGGTTTCCCAGATACTGTGCAGGCAAACACATGGATGAGGAGGTATACAACATGCTGTTAGAGAAGGCTAAGGAAGAAGGTTATGATGTGCAGAAACTGCACAAAACACCTCAAGCAGATCCTCCTCCAGAAGAGGAGTCAGCTCCTGAGGACAAGAAAGGCATCTGGTGGATCAAATCCCTGCTTGGCAAATGAATCAAGCCATTTCTTTGAATAAAATGGCATTAGGTGGTCTGGTCCATATGTTGTTGCATGTCATCAGTTTTTTGTTTCAATGTGTGCCATAATAGTGTCATCATGTATGTTAAAAAAAATTGCTTTTGGTTTCTTGGGTGTGATATATTTCACTTGTATATTTTTTTTATATAATTATGATGTACAAATTCAGCACAACAAATGGGATCATGTGAAATATATATATATATATATATATATATATATATAATGGACCAAAACACATCAAACTCTGATTTCATAAAACAAAACATAAGTCAAACCAATAATGTAGATGCTGGGGGAATTAAAACGAATAGTCAACTTTGCATAAATCACGAAACATCAAGAGGCTAAGACAAAATAAATTACCTTTTTAATTCGATCAAAACAATTCGGCAGAATATTGGTGTATTAGCACACAATTCCTTCCAATCCAGACAATTGTTCCTAGCTAGAGCACAAGCTGCAACTTGATACCACGTTTCGCTAATGGAAACAGAAGGCGAAAAATAGCCTGGCAATAAAAAAGGGTTGATTTACAGAACACCTTTTTGACTAAAAGTTCGCGTGAGCCAATCCCTGCCCTGAAAAGTCAATACACAATAAAAAAAATTTTGGAATTATAAATTTGTGACATACTAATTTATACCGCCAAACTAGATAGTTTCGTCTGTTAATGTCCCAAAATGATGAAATAGTAAACTTGAAAGAATTGGCTGACTTACAGATAAAGAGTAAAGGCCTTTGTATCTGATCTTTGAGTAGATCGAATCTCTTTCCAAGATGTAGTTAAGATGGTTGATGGTAAGAACCATTTACCAATCAGATCAGCAAACTTATATCTGATTTTTGGCAGCATCACTTATGCCACTTCTACTAAAATTGTTTCTTAATTTAGATCTCTCAGCAAGATCAAAGATGAAAAATGCACCGCTAAGTCTCTTGAAAGAATAAACATCACAAGTGGCCCGCATCCATCCTCAGCAGATGTAGCTGTCTCAACTAATTTAGATAAAGAAATGCAGGACGAGATGTAATTTCAAGCAACCCCACAGAAGAGTGTCACCAATCGTAACATAAACTCAGTTGGCTTCGGTGACCTTGAAAGCAACTGAAATAAGAACCTCTTGATAATCAGAGAACTGAGACTTGTCTGAAAGAAAAATCTTCAAGCTACTGCTGAAGGACATGGAGATACACAAATTTATATGAAGCTGACATTAACACTGTGATACTCAAAAGAGGAAAGTTCTAAGTGTTGGGCGGGAGAGGCCACCAGGTCTTTCACTTATCAGAGATCTCGTTGGCATTCATAAGAGGCCACAATTGTTTCCTGCTGTGCCACAGATCATTTAAACTATAAGAACCATAACTATCAGATCTATCATTCTGCTTTTTCCAACTAATCAACAAAAAGGAGTTTATAGCACGTCATGAACAACAGTAACAAATACAAAGATTTTGTCAAGAACATAAGCATAAAGCATCCAAGACAAGTATGTGCTTGTAATAACCCCACACGGATGAGCAATCCTATAATCCCACTCATTTGTATGGTCCAGTTCAAATACAACTTGTGCAGAAGCCATATGAAACCACTTACTAATACAACAAACGGTCTGAATAGTAATATTGATTTTTTTTTTCTAAAAACACAGAGATATGCTAATAGGATTAAGCTTAATCACATTTATTTGCACAATTAATGGAACATCAGAACAAGAAACATTTATGTGGAAGGGAAATTTACAAAATCACAATTTCACAAAAGAATGGCAATTGGAGTGCCCAAAAGAGCATTATTTAGAGACTAATTATGACACAACAAGAAGCTGTAATTTAGTAAAAGTGATTGTTCAATTTTGAAACAAAAAAGGTGAAAACATCTAAAATCCGACCAAATTACAAAAACTGTGAGAAGCAAAATTTAGTAAAATCAAACAGTGATCACCAAATAAAGAAGAAAGGTGAAATTAATCATGCAGTGGATAATATTGCTGATGAGAACTAGTAATTTCATTAAAAAAAAAACAACCATGCTAAAATAAGGAGAGCTACCAAAGGAAGGCTCAGATCGGACTTCAACACATCAGTGGAGAGACATATACATCCTCCTCCTAGAATGTCCTCACCATGCCTCTATTAACAAAAGGCGGTTGCGGTTGCCTGCAGAGAAGCAGGCCGTCCAAGCTGCCATGCCTTTGTTTCATATAAACAAATGCAACAGAGAAGCCATTCAGAGGCAGGATTGTTTCTTCCATCTATATGATATTAATGAACCCCCACATTCCACTGTGAGGGCCAATCATCACAGCCTCTAAATGCACAAGATAAAAAGAATCATCGGCTTCCTCGACAGCCTCATACTTAAACTAATGAGATAAATGAGCAGTATCTTCCCTGCCACTTCTGCCTTACCAGCCTCAATACCAAGGGATTGCAGAGACAGCACTAAGAGAGGCTCAGATTTTCTTCAATCGATCAGATATAGAGAAACCTTCCTTACTTTGTCCCCTCCCTGTCTCTCTTAAGAAAAGCTGCAGCCCTTGCCTAAGTAGCAGGCCCTCTGAGCTACCATGCCATCTTAAAGATTAAACAAAAAGAGGAGCCAATAGTGGTTGTTTCTTACAAAATCTGATATACAAATATGGCCTCGCATTCAGATAAATCATCATAGCCTCCGTATAGAAGAGGACACCTGGAAGGGTCCATTCACTTTGTGTGGCAGATGGACATTCAATGTTAAATGGGAAACTTGAAAGATTCCGATAATAAACTAAATCAGAGCATATAAACCCAAAAGGATAACTGACCGCTTTCAAGGAGTGATTCAGTCACCCACAAAGGAACACAAAAGTGGCACCTGGTTAGCATAAAAGATTGCAATGACAATTGCTTTTTTCACCCACAAAAGAAGTCCAGGGAAGAAAATACATATGGTCGTAATTGTCAATCACATCAATCTCATACATAACATAACAGCAGAGTTCCCCTTTATTTTTTTTAAAACTGACCAGGATTTCCTTTTGGAGTTTTCTTGTATTGATGTCTAAAGCAATTTTCTATGGTAATTTTCAGCCGGACGCAAACATTAGGTTTGTCAAGGAGATGCATAAGAGGATGTTTCTGGAGAAATCATTGGGATGTAATACATTATTCCATCCATCGCTGGTCTCATTGGCCATGCTCACATTCATTCTTTTATGCACACAAACAATCCTCATAAATTTGTCATAGTTTTAGTGAACTACTCACTAAATGCAAACTTCACTGCTCGAACTTATTATTTTGGCAAATCAATTGTACAGATTTTCAAACATAAAGAAGGAAACCAAAAGCCATGAACAGGTAAATAAACATATAGCAACATTAAAATTCAGCTACAATACAAAAAAAATCTAAAATACATGCAATAAAAGAACAGAATATAGAAAATCAAAATGCAATCACCATACAGAAAAGCAAGATGGAATTTATTAAATTGTAAACAATTTAGCTCTACAAACTGGAAATTTTATCTAAACATGAATCATCTTAAATAAAGAAAGATATCATATAAGGGCTCAGATCTGCCTTCAATCAATCAGGGATAGAAAAGTCACATCCATCCTTTTGGAATCTACTTACTGTGCCTCAACGTAGAAGATAAAGAATAGCAGCAACAGTTGCCTGGGAAAAACCAGGCCACCTAGCTACATGCCATAATTGTAAAAATAAATGCCATGAAAGAGACAATAAGATGAAGGCTCCTTCCTTCCAACTTGACAGATATTTATAATGAGAATGCCTTCTACACCCACAAGACAAGCTCAAAAGAAACCTAGATGGTTTAACCGCCAATATCATCAATGGTTTACCAATCATGAATGGTGCCAATGTCATTGATTTTTGCCTTATTCTGCTTTCTAGGGTGATTTTTTGGAATTTCATTCGTGGGTGACTAAAGCAATGCACACATAAAAACCTCACAATTGACCGTCACACCTTTTTCACACGCATGCATAAGAGTAAAAATAGATGGACGGTAGTATCTGATAATTGGTGGGAGAATTGAGTTTGTAGAAAATAGAGAGCATGCTAGCTCGAAATAAGAAAGGCAATTTACATAAAGCCTAAATAAACCCTTATGAAATGAAAAAACAACCCCTTTGTGGGGAAATTGCATGAATGTATGCCTCACTTCACTAGAAGAGATATGGCAATTGATACAAAAAAAGCAGTTATCTTGCAAGGATACAAGCAAAACCTTTTATAAGAAATTTGTGTTGATGAGCACCTGACCTTTCCGACAACTGCTCCTAGATACCATTAAACTTATATTAGTCAACTGACTTGTCAATTGCTCAGATACAAAGGTAAGTTAAAAAGTAATGGGCAGTTGACAAACAAGAAAAAAACCTATCAATCTTTCTGAAAGGACAAAAAAGTGATTCCCATTTTGTGAAATTCTGAACCTCAAAAAATCCTGGAATACAAACAATTAAAAAAAACAAAAAATGAGCAATCAGAATCTCAATTCACCACAGATTAAGAAAATGAGAAGAAGATGAAAAATGACACATCTAAATTATTTCACTACTTATAAACTTGAGAAAAAAATATACAAACATGAACAGAAGGATTGGTCTCTATTAATAGCAAGAGATACCATAAGGAGAATCTCAGATCCGCCAGCACTGCCAGCACTATAACAAGGAGAGACCAGAATTCCTTCCTTTTTTTACCTCCTCTAAACATGTCTCTCTTTGAGGAATGGTGGCAGCACTTGCATGTGGAGAAGCATAATATACAAGATATCATGCCACCATTTGAAGGGCACAGTGGTGAAATCTGGAGATTGCCACGTGGGATTTCAAAACCTGAAACTTACAGGCTTTGAAATCTGAGAATGGAAATTCTGTATTCGACCCCCTTCACAGGAAGGTAATGACGTGAGGTGAGTTGATCACCGCAATTCTTTTAATGTATACAAAAGTGTTGGCCAACTTAGAATGTAAAGACTTTATCTGTTTATATTGAAAGGTCCTGGAATCATATCATGTATTCACCACTTTCCGTTTACACCAAAAAAAGAAAAAGATTTGAGAGAATTGGTCTTAGAAGTATAAGTTTGAAATATTAATAGGCAATTGACATAAACGAGCCACCCAAAAAATATTGGTGAGAATCGAATGCCCCGAAAACCTAAAGGTTCCTCCGGAAAGTTCGTCGACGGAGGGTGAGGATCAAGCCGAAAAGCGTAGTCGATGGAATTTTCAGATCCAAGAAATTTTTTTTCGCTCGCACGTCAAGGCGGAAAAAAAAAAGGGCAAATTAAATCTCAATCACCGACCGCTACATACGAAACTTCTTTTCCGAACTAAGGCAATCAATCATCCTGCTTAGAAATTTCAGGAAACAACGCACAAGCATGAACGAACAGATTCGTTTCTTGGAAGAGAGATACCAGAGGAAGAGGCTCCGAGCCGCCTCAAACGAAGATCACAAATTCCACGCAAAGGGTCCCTATCAAATCATTCTTCAATTTGTCGATGTCCTCCTTACTTGCGCCTCTCCGAAAGAGAATGGCGGCAGCGGTTGCCTGCAGAGAAGCAGGCCATCCGAGCTACCACGCCATCCCGTTGGAGGGTGCCATGCATAGGAAACATAAAGAGTAACCCCATTGATCGGGAAAAGAAGAAATCAAATCCTCCTCCCCTATGCAGCGGTGGCTACCTGCTTACGAACCCTAATATTCTTAATTAGAAGACGATCGATCGTCCACAAGAAGCGGTGGTAGATCAGGGAGGAAGGACGGGAACAGAGGACGCGGAGAGCCATCGTGACCTAACCGACCCAATCGCATATCCTTGCACTTTATATAGCACTTTCTTTTTCTTTTTAGTTTTGTTTTTTTGTCTGGTCCGAGACCCGTTAAACGAATGGGGTCCGCTCGCACGCTCTCTCTCAGGTAAACTAGTTTTATTTTTCTACTCCGAATAGATACCCAACGGATTACCTGCCTACACGGTGCATGCTCAGTGGGATCCACAAGTGGAGTCCACTGCGATCTCTCGTGCTCATTGGTGTTGTTTTCCGTGGGTTCTTTTTTTTGTTTCTTTGTGTAACTCGTCGATCAGACCCGTCAGTTTACCCATATTGTTCACAAGCGATAAAGAATATTTCATAAACAGCGATAGAAATCATCTAAACTACGTCTCAATCAAGTTTTTGTAAATATAAATAATGTTTTGTCATCCTATTCATCAATTTTTTAAAATCCTTAAAAAGTAGTATGAACCAAAATATTTCATGTATTCGGTTCCAAATAATTAGGATTGTATTTATTATTATTATTATTATTATTATTATTATTATTATTATTATTATTATTATTATTATTATTATTATAGATTAAAAAATAAATTAAAAATCAGTCTAAGAAATCTATTAAGCTCATTGTATTATCGTTTAAAATAACAAATGTCTTGTGATAGCTTAGCCTTTGAAAGCCTTAAGTATATTTTAATTTATAATATATATATATATATATATATATATATATATATATACATATATATATATAAAGGGATGAAGATAGAAATTTTGTATAAAAAATTGAAACTTGAATTGACATGAGATAACACTGAGAAATAAGAAAATATTAAAAAATTTAATGTATCGAGGATATTTTAGATCTAAATCATAGTTAATGATAGTCAAATATACAAAAATAGGTCAAGAATATTCCTAAAAAATATTCCTCCGACGAATAAATCAGTTTTAAATTTAAATTACTATAATTAGTTATAAGTGGATAAAAATTTAGAATATGTGAGTAACATATAACGATAGTCTTTTTTTATAACTAACTAACTTTGAGGATCCTTACTTTCGGGATCATCAACAAATGTGAGGCAAATGTGTGTTATTATTAAGCCAAATCAGGATAACGATATTGTATTTATTGAATTCTAAATGCTCTTTAACTTTCTTAAAACATATGTTATCAATTATACATGATCGGTGTCAGGCGATTGTCATTATATAATTTAAGTATGCAATCCAAACCACTTACTTATTATCAGTCACATGTGGTTGACATGGCTTTAGGCGATCGACATATTAGCTCGAAATCTAGGGTGATAATGGTTATAAGAATATCAATTTTTAACGATATCTTATTATAAATATGCTTTAACTTTTTATAATGTTAAAGTTATGATATCTTTAATTCCTAATTTGTATTTTTTGAGTAAGGATGCAACGGACGTTGCATTTTAAATTTTTGAATCACTTAAAAATTATAATGTATAAACATGGTGAATCTTTTAATCATCTTTATTAATGGAATGTCATCATAAAAAAAATTATTGATTTTATATTTTAATAATAAATTTGATGAACTAATATTTTTTAATGAATAAATATGCACTTCTAATAAAAGAAGACAGACAATCCCGATAGATCTAATGTTGAAAGTAGATTAAAATTGGGTAAAAGCTGAAATTGGATTGAAGACTGAATTAGACTAAATTTAGTCCATATATTATATTGTCCATCCTAGACAAACTCATTCTTGCCAAATGATGATAGTACCAAGTATTAGTTATATTATTAACTTGTAAGAGCATGGTATTGGTCAAACATATTCTTTAACTTTTAATTTATTATTTTATGTTCAAACCTATCACCATATCCAAATACTCGGGCTTAATTGATCTATCAATTTTGTTAATCTAAATAATTAGTAAAAATATTTAATTTAAAATTAATTATAATAAATTCATCAAACTTTTATAAGTTAATTTAAGTCTTCTCCGATCGGGATGTATTTTATAAATTCTCTTATTTAATTAATCTTTGTCTTGATTTTTTTTTATAAAGAAAGTGTAGGCTTTTCTTGGGTATAAAACATTCATTTTTTTGGGTAAAGTAATCATTTCTTAATTAAATTATTTTTCTTCGAAAAGATTCAGTATTTGAATACAAAATAAGTATTTTAAAAATACTTCCTTTCTTTCATTTTTGAAATGACTATTAGTATTAACTTTTGGATTATCAGAGTTATCATGTCATTAGTTTAGGATTTCATGAACGTCGTCGTCGTCGGTCGAAAAAAGATTATTAATCGATATTAGTATTATGAAGATTGATTTACGGTGGATATAAATCGTAGAGTGAACTATTATAAAAATATTTTTTCTCAAGTAAAATATAAAAAAATATAACATTATGCTTGTTCTAATATTATTTTATAGCAACGAACTAAAAAAGATGAATATTTTTTTAACTTCCATAGAAATTCTCCCTCAACCAAATTATAATTTTCAGACCGAAAAAAAAAATTTCTTTCTATATTCCAAGAATACAATCTTTATTTTCTTTCTCGATGTAATTTTTTTGTTTCATTAATTTCATTATTTCTCGAGCTAAATTAATATCCCAATAATTTAAAATGGATTATTAAAAGAGTTTTTTGGGACCCATTATATTATAAATTGAAAACTTACGATAACAATAAGCAAAATGGGTAAACCAAGTGGGGGCAAAAATGCCCCCCCACCAAAAAAACAGACCCACCGCGAAGTCGAAGGAAACCCGTTTCGGACGTCAAACGTCCCTCGGTAAATCCGATTGCATAAACTTCCTTCGGATCCGACGGGTCCGGCTTGGCTTCAAACCAAGTAACCCATCCCCCCCCTCTCTCTCTCTCTCGCACATCTCTCCTCGAGCGTTCCATTTCGCTCTCTCCGCTCGCCTCACGAGACGCATCCCCTGACTCATCACTCGTTCTCCCGATTCCTCCCGCACGCAGGGCGATCGAACCGAGGCGAAACAGATCATCCCGGACGAGAGAACGAAGGCAAGAATCAAAACCCTAGCCAGCGGAACCCGAGATTTCGGTCTCTTTCTGGCGTCTTCTGTTATCGAATCTTTTGCCATTTCTTCCACTGATTCGGGTTTCCAGGGTTTTGTGACCTAGGGTTTGGAGGGCCTGAGCGCTACGGTAGATCGAGGAGCTTTGTGTCTGGAGCTTGGAGCAATGGCGAGTAAGGAGAAGGACCTTGAGGATCGGCTCCGGGAGGTCGGGAGCCGGCTCGCTTCGCCTCCCTCTGCCGTCGATGAACTCCTGCCGCTTCTCGACGTAAGCCCTAGCTGTCCTGGTTCTTTTCTGTTTCCTCTGGCTCTATTTCCTCTGAACGGTAACATTTGATTACCCTCTTCTCCAATGATCGTGCCAAGATTTGAGTTGATCCAAATGATAGAGTCTGTGAATCGTGTCATCCCTGTCTCGTTGTGGCTGTTTAAGTGATTATAGATGCAAGTGGTCCATGCTTAAACAACGTTTAGGCTTTTGATTCATGAGTTGTAGTTTAAACATTTGTTATCGACGTTGATGCGTAATTCAAGCTATTTCATGTGTTCAGTGGCAAATTGTTTCTGCCCAAGGTGTTTCTAGACTGCAGAAATTAGAAGATATTGGTTTTTGGACAATCATTGAAATGCTGAAAGCTAATTTAGTTGCTCGTCAACTATAATATTTTCTCCAGATGGAATTTCCATCTCTGCCGTCTTATGTTTCTCTTCCATTGATGGCTTGTTGATGTTACCTGCTACTAGGTGGTTTTGGTGTGGCATCAAACCTGTGCCATTTATCAAACGTTTTTTTTCCCCCTCTGAACCCTATTGTGAACTTCACGGAGGACCATCTGAAGCTGTTTCCGTTGCAAAATGACACATCTGTATTACTCTTTGAACATTTTTCGACACAATAATGATATCATCTAAATGATTAGTTGATCATAAAATGTACTCTCCAAAACCATGATATTTTAGTTGCAGCACACACCGTACCGTTTGTTTGTGGCTTTGTGCTTCTTTATGTAAACTGTATTGTATATTGTTTATGCATGTCGCAAGACACCACTCTGATCTTTCATGTTTCAGCAAACTGAGAGTTTGTTATCGAGAGTGGACCAATCTCCAACACAATCAATGTCAAATGCGCTTAGGCCCTCAATGAAAGCACTGGTGGTTAAGGAGCTCCTGGGACATTCAGATATTGATGTCAAAGTGGCTGTTGCTTCTTGCGTCAGTGAAATCACAAGAATAACAGCTCCAGAGGCTCCATATGAAGATGATCTAATGAAGGTTATTTGTAGCTGTGTTTTTGTGTTTTTTCATGTAGCTGATTGTAGGTTCACAAATTTGCACAATTTTTATGTATTATTCTAAAAACTTTTGTAAATTTGTGTTTGATGTTCAGGAGGTGTTTCAGAGGATTGTTCAAGCCTTTGAAAATTTGGATGATGTGTCAAGCCGTTCATTTCCAAAGAGAGTTTCTGTTCTCGAAACTGTTGCAAAAGTTCGGTCGTGTGTTGTGATGTTGGATCTTGAATGTGATTCTTTAATTACAGAAATGTTCCGACATTTCCTAAAGACAATAAGGTAACAAAGTAAATGGATATTCTATTTTGTTTGCTTTTCCATTGTTTCCTGTTCTTCACTTCAACTTGCATCCAGTAGTCTGCTGTTTTAGTGTTGCATTAGTCCCTTTAATTTGTTGGTGTCACTGACTGATCACTTGCCCCCAGTGTTCAAGTGCTATTTGCTTTTTAGGGGTTTCAGATGAAGTAGATAATCTAGAGCCTGGATGGTAGTTTAGGCTTTTACCTAGGTGTTAAAGGTCAGTTCTTCTATGTTGTCCACATTTGCTGTTACAGATTATTGAAAGTCATGGGACGAGAGAAGTTTTAGTTATTATGTATTTGTCAAAAGTTAAAACAACTTCAATTATTTTTTTTTGTTTTAATTTCCTATGCTTATAAAAAGAGACTTACAAGTCTTACTGACATATTTAGAAATGGATTAACCATACATTGAGCTAGTTACCTGGAGTATTAGTTTATCTACGACACAGTGCCATTTGTAAATAGTATTTATCAGTTGAGCTACATGCTTTATAATAGTGTATGTTCAGCAGTTAGTACCTCTTTTATTATTTGTCATAGTTGTGTTCTTAATAAATTTAAGTGAATTTTGTGAAGTTCATGACTGTTAGCTATTTTTCTTTTGAATAAGCAACTCCATTGGTTGTTTTTACCTTGGTCACTTTCTAGTTCGCCTGGACTTCTAAGGGCATCACTGCCTGGTATTGTGTTGGCTGTTTAAGAACTATGACCTTTTTATTACTAAAACCATATATTATCATGTTTAAGGATTTCACACCCGACTGCATGTTGGTTTAATATATAGTTATACAGAAAGCATTTCATGGAACCCAGAATCCCTAAATAGATAGATGCATGTTTATGCATCATTTATGCCTTTTTTTTCACAATTTGGTATGTGTAGTATCAGTAATTGATATGCCCTGAAATCTCCAGCCATGTTACAGAACTTGGGCTTCTAACTTTGATTGATATAGAAATGAGATTTTCATGAAAAAAATCCCTTCTGCGAATCATCTTTTGGCGCAAAGTGCAGCTCTGTTATTTGGTGCACGAGTGATTACAGGAAAAGACCCTGTCATGAATGACTGAACTTACCTATGCATAGGTGTTATTGACTGAACTCTGAATCATGATTTATGTTGGGTCTTCAAATATTATCTCCATTGGCTTAAACGTTCTTTGCAGTGTTATAGACTTTTGCAAACATTAAATATTCTGTTTTTAGCATATATTGATCTTATTTTTCCATAATGAACATTATAAATTTAAAATCTTTGAATGGCCTTTTGCCTGTATATTGAGTGAAATTTGGTGATTTTATTGAATCCGCTTTCTTGAATTACCTTTGCTGTGAAATTTTGTGACTTTTAGGCTGGTATATTAATTTAAAGTTGCTTCCAACTCATTTTGCCTTAATTAGTTGCAACTTTTAGTTAGTTTTATGTTTTAATTAATGGATAGACCATCGCTTTCACTTGTTCATCGTTCTGTCACATGCAAAGAAACTTCCTTACGATATTACTGTTTATATTTTGTTTGAATCCTTGTAAATGATCAAAGATTTTTTGCTTATGTTATACTTCTAGTTTTTTTTACCGTTATTATTCCAAGATAACACTTAGAAACTGATTTGTATATATTTACAGGCCAAATCATTCGGAAAAGATATTTTCTTCAATGGAAACCATTATGACACTTGTATTAGACGAGAGTGAAGATATATCGCCTGAATTAATTTTATGCCTTCTGGATAGTGTAAAGAGTTATAACAAAGTAAATATCTATCTCCTAATTTTTACTGGTCCCAGGAACTATTTTTCTTATCTACCTTATGCTTGTCCTCAGGATATGTTGCCAGTTGCACGCAGACTAGGGGAGAAAGTTATCAGTAAGTGTGCTGGGAAATTAAAACCTTATCTTGTGGAATTATCTGAATCCACTGGCATGCCTTTAAACACATATGGCGAAGTTGTAGCCTCTATATGCCAAGAATGTTTGGATAGCGTTGAGCAAAATGACGTAAGTGCTTCTGGCAACTCTCTCTATATGTCATTAATCATAAAATCCATTTTGGCATTCTGCGATGCCAAAAGTTGAACATGCAATATAGACCAAAAAACTGCTGCTTTTTTATTATCTTGAGCACCTGCACCCTATTATCGTTGTCCACATAATTTTAAGCTGCATGATACTAAATGATTATCTTGCCGGTACTCTAAGCCAATCTGTGCATGCACATACTTATATAGTTCTATGTCATACTAGGGAATAAGAATAGTTTGCACTCATAGACTGACTATGTTTCTAGAATTTTTTTGTTCAGATTAAACAGTCAATTTTGTTGTCTATTCATTTCGTGAGAATATATTTTCCAGTATTTTGGGTACTAGCACATAATGCACTTATCTCTTCTGATGTTATTTTCCTTTGGCCTTAATCATTATGTCGATGCTTCACATATGTTTTTTGGAAGCCTGTGTTTTCAAAATTTATCTATTAAGAGCTTTGATATATGTCTTATCCAAATCCTCTGACCTCATCATGTTGTAGATGCTGTGTATTTAGAAGTCTGCCTATGGGAATCTTTGTTATGTATGTTCTCTTGATTTCTACATCATTAGTTTGTTCACTCAGCTATTTGTTATCTAACAGTGAGTACGTTGTTGATCAGAGGGAATCAAATCATGGCTACTGCTATTGAATATAATATTTTTGTTACTCTCTAAATTTTAGTAGAACTGAATGTTGGATTCAAATTATTTTATCATTTCTTCGCTTTTTGATTATTGATATTTTTATTATTTCAGGTAGATGACAGCAAACAGTCTGAAAGAACTGTGTCTGATGAATTGGTTCAGGTGCACTTTTGTATAGATGTTTATCACTTATTACACTTCATCAATGTAATTTCATTTAATTTTTACAACTTTTTTTAAATTTTTTTATTTTAGGGCTCTGATAAAATGGAACAGGAAGTTAATTGCCCTGAAGAAGTAACTTCTACTGAGAAATCACCAAAATCAGTGATGAGCAATGGTACTGTCCGGATGGGTAATGGCGGATCAACAACAGAACCTTCTTCTCCAAAGCAGGAGCCTGAACCTTCTTGTCCTGGTGATCAATCCAAAAGGGCGAATGCATCCAACAGGGATATGTCGGTTAACTTGGAGCCTGTGGCTGGAAAGCCAGATGCCATCTCAGATGTTAAACCCAAGAAAACTAGGGGCAAGCAAACTACCTTGTCTGATTTGAGAAATAGCGGTGATCATTGTTCTGACTCGATTGGAAAAGAAGTACCTGGTAAACATGACTTGGTGTCTCTATCTGGAGCAGATAGTGGAGCTGTTAAAGATGCATTGCCAGCGGAAGCAGAGATCCCTGTTGCAACTCGGCGTAAACGAGGCAGACCTAGTACAAAACTAGCTGCAACAAGGCATGATGACGGTGCAGTAGCTGCACCATCTGCTTCCCCTTTGCAACAGAAGGTATCTGAGATGGGGGAAAAAGCTATATCTTCCAAAGATTCTAACTTACAGAAGGAATCTGATGGTATCACTGGTCCTGAAGACATTGAAGAATCACCAATTGGTACAGGAG
Source organism: Musa acuminata AAA Group (assembly GCF_036884655.1). Classification (NCBI taxonomy): domain Eukaryota; kingdom Viridiplantae; phylum Streptophyta; class Magnoliopsida; order Zingiberales; family Musaceae; genus Musa; species Musa acuminata. The sequence continues at coordinate 37,362,391 of NC_088342.1, read as the reverse complement.
ACTCAGAGGAAAAATCCCGAAGGCAGCAAAATAGAAAAAGTTCAACAAGTAAGACTGAACGTGAAGATTCATCTCAAAAATCGGGAACATTAAAAAATAAACAGCAGGACAACCTCAAAGCCAAAAAAGATAAAGCTGGAGAACCAATTTTGAAGGTAACTTTATTATATTGTATCGTCTATTATTCATGTAGGCTTCTCATGTTGACCATATTAACAAGTAACAGATCCTTGTATATTTGTTGCCTTAGCCTCAAACATCTTTGGATTCATCTTGGAAATGTACCTACACTTATTTTTGAAAGAAAAATTATTATTTTTGACCTGTTTCTGCTTTTCTTATTCTATACTCTCATCTAATTAGTAAATTTTGTTGCGGCGATTTGTACCCTTTTAATCTGTCTTTGATTATAGATGTTTATATTCCCTTTTTTGGGTAATGTTAATGCTTTTCTTGTATTAGTCTAATCACTTCGCCAAGTGTTTGTGCTTGAAAGCCTCGTAATATCTTATCATCTTGTTCTATAAAACACTGATATTATGTTTAAAATTTTAAGAAATTGGTACTTTTGATATCTTTAGAAAGCAGTTGTGGTGACTGTAAAAACTTTTGTTTATTGGATAACTGAAAAGATATTCTCTAAGTTTTTCCCACCAATATTTATAGCTTTGATATTTCAAAAAACTGTGGAAATCAGATTTTGGCACTAGACTGTTATCAAGGCTTTTCTTTTTCGTTTAATAAATGCATTGAATGGTGTTTATCATATAAAATTTGCCAACATTATGCAACTTTATCTTGTTTCACATGCTTTAATTAGCTTGTGTGCATGGATGTTGAGCAATCTTTACCTTGTATGATCTATTCAATGCTGATAAGTTGAGGAAGTCTAGGGTGTAACTGTACTTGTTAGCATAGTTAAAAAACGGTTGGATCGTTATGTACCAAGCAATGTTTACCAATTTGACCAGAACCCAGCACTTGGACTGGGTGATTTCTCCCAGTTGGGTCCAAAACTGTTTTTTTTATTTTTTAAATATTTCCAGCTCGCTGTTTATAACTGTTTAGGCTGTCAACAGCAGGTCTCTTTGGTTTGTACCAACCATTATATTGGCATATCACATGTCAATACAACAGGATGTACTGGACCCATATGAATCCGTCCATGGACCAATTCGGGTCCAGTATTGTGATTTTGAACCATGCTTGTGAGTAAAATAAAAATGTCTGATTTATGAAGTCTTAGTTTCTATCATCAATGACCTCAAGGTGTATCTGCTTTTTCCGGTCCTTCCACTGGTCCTGTTAAATGAAGTAGCCTCCATTGATAACAGCTTCAACATTCCTATGGTGCATCCAAACTTGCTATTGCTAATATTCTTAATGTTCAATTATTCCACATAAATTAGTTTTATTCAAGTTTAAGAAGACTAGTGCTGAAACTGTCATAATTGTCATATGACAATCATACTGTTTGTGCTCTGATTGCTATTCTTATTTCTTCTTAGGTCAAATATAGTATACACTATACAGTGTTAGTACATTTAAAATTTACTTTTAAGGGTTTGATATCTCCTTTGATACTTTTCTTTTTGGATAGCTTCAATGATGATTGGTATGACTCTCCGGTAGTTGCATGATATTATGCTACTGATGATTCTTTGTCCAAAGATTTCATTACCTTTAGGATGACTCTAGAACACAAGTTGATTTGACAAGGTTTTGTGAATGATTTGACAAATATAAGTTTGTTAAATTCTGTCAGGCAGGAAAGAATTTCCTGATCTAGTTGACAAATAGAACATTTTGCTCTTTTGGTTTCGGTTTAAACTTACATAAAAAAGAAGCAACTTTGGCAATAACTGACATCTAATTATGGGGAGCAATGGCAATTATAGATGCTTATCAGATATTCTATTACCTTCTCTTTGATCACTGTTTATGAATATATGTGGTATCTGGTTTCTTTTTTTTTTCTTTGCTGTATTTCGTTTGTTGTCCTAGGCTTGCTAGACAATTTGTTTTTGTGTTGTGAAATGATCTATCTTTTGTTTTTTTGGCAGATACTGTTTCCCCAACATTCTTACATTAGAATATTTAGCATCAATATCTGCACTCATGTTGTCTAATAAGGAATGATCAAATTCTTATTTCTCTGGCATCTTATTCAGGAAACAGTTTCATCCTTAAGGTCTGCTGCAAAATCACCTAAAGATCAAGGCATCTTGGAGGAGAGTGCTAAAACTAAATCTGGTAGGAAGCGTGAACATGGTGGCAGAGAGGTGTGTATATATAGATTCTTTTTAGTATCAGTTGAGATATGAAAATGTAGAAGTGTATTAATGAAGCAACATATATACTTAGCTTCTGCATCCCATGACACTACTTGCACTTAAAATGACTACATTGCACTGCTCATCTTCTGTGATGTGTGTATGAAGAATATATATATATATATATATATATATATATATATATATATATATATACATATATACATACATATATATACATATATACATACATATATATACATACATACATACATATATATACATACATACATACATATATATACATACATACATACATACATATATATACATACATATGTATATATGTATATATATACATATATATACATACATATACATACATACATATACATACATATACATATATATATATATATATACATATATATATATATACATACATATATATATATATATACATACATATATATATATATACATACATATATATATATATACATACATATATATATATATACATACATATATATATATATACATACATATATATATATATACATACATATATATATATATATATATATGTCTGTGGAGGATCATGCAGGGACATGTTGCAAGTTTCTTCCTTTGCTTGGTATTTCAGAGGTGGTATAATACATATCCAGTTGTCATTTTTGGCTTGGTTCAGTTTTGCACTCTTCGGAAATATGAAGTTCTTCAGCAGAGGCTTCGATGAGCATATTCATAGTGTCGTTATTCTTGTGCAATTCAATCATGTAGATGAAAATTCAGTTTACGTGCTTATGATTGCATTTTGTTTTGTAGTCATAGCCAGCTTATGAAAGTAAAATATGTGATTTCTGGCTGCAATTGTCCTATGTTTTTTTTAAATCATCAGCGAGAGTAGTCGGAGAAAGTGGCTGTTTTGGCAAGTAGTTGTTTTTGTATGTGTTGTTCTTAGTAATTTACACCGACATGGAAAGTCAGGAATTAGGTCTAAAAATATGGTACACCAAGTAGTATCGTTGTGCATGTTCTTTTGATCTCTTCTATTTTGCTTGCTTTAATTCTTTCTTTTTGTTAAGGTTTGCTGATAGGAGGGTCTCATCATCTAGGAGGTGAACATGCCAGAAGTATAAGTATTTAACCATTACTACCTTACATGTTTCTTTTTTCATAGTGATGAAGTTCAATTTTGTTGAACGTCGTTTGGAGTTGTGTAGTATTTTTTTTATTATTTTGTTATTGGAGGGCTAAGATTTATAGATTGTATGTGAAGCTTAATAAAGATATACATGCACATATTTGCTGTAGTTAAATGGCTAGTCTGCAGAAGTTTCGCCATTGATCAGAAGTTTGACGGGTTACGGGGCTTCTCCTTCCACCCTTTAAGAGAAAATAATTAATAAGCCTAGTAAATTGTTTATTTTCAAACTGGATCATAATGGATCAAATTCCCATTTATTTAGTTTTCTGTGCCAATCTTTTTGACTATTTGTTAACTAAAGGCCTAAAGGTTGTCCTTGGATTGGGTATATTGAGTGTTAGCTCTTGGATGCTCACTTTAACTTGACAAGCATCTTGCCTTTCATTTTTTATTCATACTATTGCAGTTTGGTTTGTCACTCTTTAGTTTTTACCTTATGTGTTCTTTTTTGTAGCAGTGGTACATTTGGTTGGATGTTACTACCCCATAGTTTTAGTTTGTTCTAGATCTGTTAGACGTTGGAACTCTTTGGTTAATGTGTTTTTGGAGTTGTCATTCCCTTTCTTGTGATGAGAAGTTCTGATTTAGGCAACTAGTGAACTTCAGACATTTGCTTTTCAGCTTTGTGATTTTGATGTTTTGTTATCTATTTTAGTGTTTGTTGTCATCTTATATTATTTAACCTTTACAGCCTATAGAGGTTTTAATTTTGTTGCTCTTGTTGATGTTAGATTTCTGAAACACCAACTGTCAACAAAGAGCTAGACGGTGGTCTTGTTGGCTCCAGAATCAGGGTATGGTGGCCAATGGATAAGAAGTGAGTTTAACTTAATGTGTTTCAAAAGAACTATTCAGACTTGAATGAACTTTTATTGTCTTATTTGCTGTTAGTTGATAATGGTGATATTGATAACAAGGTTTGCGTTAGACAAAATATTGATTTCTTGTTAATTTATATATATTCTGTGATGTTGCTCATGATTTATTGGAATAATGTTATTGTTACAGAATACAATATTATGGACATGTTAATATATCTGCATTGCCATGTTACTAAATATTGTTCTTCGTATTCGGTGTATATTTATTTCTTATAATTTATTATAGTTCTTTTTCTTATCATTTGCTTTGCTATGGTCAGCAGTTCAATGTGTAACTTCTTTATCGCCAATGTTTTTGCAATTTTCTTTATTCGACTTGTTAAGTTCTTTAATGTTTTCTCATTACCATGTATCATTAAGTTCTTTTCCCATATGATAGATTCCAAGTGATTGCATAGCCATATTTTAATAATTGGAGCATAATCCAACAGAGGAAGTTGATACTTATGGAAGATTTGCTTTATCTACGTTTTAGTTAGTTTGTACTTAGAAAATGAAACTTTTGATGTATCTGGTCTAATGCAAGCAGGAAGCAATACTGATTGCTAGCTGACTTCTTACTCGTCTGTTCAACATGAGTGCTAAGCATATTGAGAATTAAATCGAGTTCATGCTGCAGAAGTGCAGATTGATTTGGTTTTGTTTACTTTGCAAATTTAGCATTATCATGGGTTATCATCAGTTTAAGCCCTTCTTAGCTCCCAAGTATGCTCCTGTAATAGGTCTTTGTTCTTTTGTAGTGTTTTTGTTTAGTGAGACTGAGTTGGCATTCCTGAGTTCTACATGATATTGCTTTATAGACTATTTTGTCACTAACTGTTGGACATATTTGTTACTTCTGCATTACATCAATATTCTTTCTTTAATGCAGATTTTATAATGGTGTTGTTGATTCTTATGATCATGCTTCCAAAAAGCACAAGGTAAAAAGTCATGACAATGCTGGATTATGTGTATAGTTTCTGTTGACCGTGTTGTTTTTTTTAGTACATGAATTATATTATACTTATGTTGTTTTTGCTGTTCAGATTGTCTATACTGATGGAGATGTAGAGATATTATTGATGAAGAAAGAACGCTGGGAGTTTCTTAAGGATGATAACAAAAATGATATGGTGGGTCATAATTTTCATCTCTTTAAATGTATTGTCTTGATGCTAACTTCTGCTGATTTGATTTGCAGGAGCAAGCAAAAGATTCTAGTAATTCTGATGCTGCTTCAGAAGAGTAAGCATTGTTTTTAGCTGAAGCATTATTTAGAACTAATACTATTATACATTTTTTTAAATATTTCAATTTCATTATTTAGAGCTAATACTATTCTGTATTTATAAATATTTCAATTTCCTTAATTTTCAACTGTAGACTTTGTCCGTTTGAAACTTGAATAGGTTTGTTTTTATCACCATTTTACATATCCTCTATGATGCCCCATCCATTCAGGATGGCCTAAATAATAAAGATCTATTGGTTTTGCAACAATAATGAAAGCCTGGACAGAGTTCTCTCTTCCATGACTTGATATAATCATTTTTGGGTGCAACAATAATGCAATAGTAGGTCATTTTTCTTACTTTTGGGATTGGCTCTGTGGATCCTTCCCAACATGTGCCTTTATTGTGGATAATAGTATGCTAACCCAAGGGTGATCGTTTTCTTCTTTCTATTTCTTCTGGCCTTTTTTGGTCATTTTTTCTTTTTGTTAGCACCTTTTCTATGATTTGACACAATGTGCTTTCTTTTTACATTCCTGTGATCTTCTTTCAACTTATAAAAGCTTAGATGGTTGTCCTCCATTTTATCCAAGGAATATAAAAAAGTTATCCAGTTTTGATGTCCCAAATAGGATCTGATAATCAGACTGCTTGGTACCAAGGTATTTTCTAGACTACTGACCTGGCTGATTTGGCCTTTCAGCATCAGACCAACTTGGGAGAATGTTTTATGATCCATATTAGGTTATAAGTTTGAGTAGATTGGCCCTCTTTAGGGTCTGGTTTTTCAAAGAGAATCTCTTAGATCAATTTGTGCCAAACATGTGTATTGTTGCTTTATCACATGGGACTTGTTACATTTACTCTGTCAGATGTTCTTTATTTTGCCTGTTACAGAAACTTGCATTGGAAAGAAACCCCTAAAATTTACACATTGTTTCTTACTACATTTCCCCTTTTATTTTCTGGTAGAATATGTGGTTTCTTTTGTGTTTCTATAATGTAATGGCGTAACCAAATTGTGATCTTTCTTTCTGTTAGGGAATTGATTTCCTAGTATTGTTCTGTACTTAAGTTTTCTGCAACATGAGGTAGCTCTAATGACAAGAAATTTGATTTTTTTAATTAAAAAAAAAGAATCTGCACATTCCATAATGATTTTTCTCTTGGGTTGGTTTACATTGCTATCTAAGAGAAGCTGTTTAGAAACAGAAGATTATTTTACTAATCTTGAAGGAATTTTAACATTTCAAATGATGAAATAGAATGTAGTTTTGTGAATATTGACAACATAGTGCTCTATGCCAAATGTTTTTGGTGTTTGATTCTACATATTGCCATGTGAATCAGGTCAAAAAGCAAAAGAATGAAAACAAGTTCAAGTTCCAACCCCAAGGAAACAAATACAGAGACACCTACAAAAAGGTCAATTACAGTACTAGTACTTATCCAATCTTTTTCATGTATATTCTAAGACCATATTGTCTTTTGTTGGTCAGTGGCAAACCATCCGGCAGTCGCCGTAAAGGTAGACCACGGAAAGCTGGTGTTTTGAACCTTGATGATGGTCCCAGCTCATCAAGTAAGGCAAACGAGAAGGCAACAAGCAGATCCAAAGATGAGGGTTCTAAATCTGATGTAAAGCTTAAGGATGACGCCAAGTCCACAGTTGATAAGGCTGATAAGTCTACCTCTAAAACTGGAAGTCAGAAAAAGGATAATGTTCACAAGTTCATCAGAAATTCCATTGGTGGCACTCCTAAATCAGCCAGCAAGTTAATGGATGATACTGTTAGTGCTGTCAGCAAGGTAAGAAAGGATACTTCAAAAAGTAAATCTAGTGAAGACAGCCCAAAGACAGGCCAGAAATTGAGGGGCACCACCTCTCCAACAACTGGTAGTGAATCAGAAGCGAATATTGATTTTGAGAAGGGGAAAGCTAAGGTTCGAGAGTCTGAGACAGTGGCAGAGTTGCCGTCATGTGCAACACCCAAGGCACCAGAGAGTGAAGCTTCGGCTGGGAAGAAGCGCAAGAGAAGGGGCCAAACTTGAGTTTGCAAATATTTAATAGTTTATATGCATAGTCATCATTTGGTTGCCACTGTCACGCCGGTGGATCTATCACAGGATCATTGTATTTTACCAATTGCTTGCCAAGAACCCACGTGGCTGTTGATGAGAAGTTGCAAAGTGGGTGTAGGAACTCGTATATGTAGATCTTGTCTTTTGCCCATACTCCAATTCCCTTGGTAAGGGTGAAAAGTGCAAGCTTTTGGAAGCTTCAACAGATTGTAAGGTAGCTTACAGTTGGTCTATTTATATAGTTCTCTTGGCAAAATTACCTTCTGAAAATTCTGACCAGGCCACTGTAAAACCAGTTCGGAAGTTCTTCATTACGGCCAATTTGTGGAGTCTCTCGTGCTTTACGTGGTACATCTACCAAGTCATTAGATAGTGTGAAGTGTAGCTCAGGTGAAACTTCATATTTTGGCCATCTGTTTCATTTTGTAGCACAAAAGTATGGAGTATGTTTGCATCCATAAGATGGGAATTTCTGCTAGTTTTGTGTCCTATTGTGCCCTATTATGCTTGCACAAATCTCAGCTGCATTTTACTCTGCTCAACGAGTTCATGTATTGGGCTTATTATGCTTTACAGTATTCTCTGCTGCATTTAACTCTGCTTAACGCCTTCAATTTTTTTTTATATTCTTACTGTACATGCTAAAATGTTGGTGATCTACTGCTGGGAAAAGCGAAGAGACACCAGAATGTTTGCAGGCTTAATTCCAGAGTCCAAACTTTCATCGGCTGGGCGAGGCCTGTTCGGTTGGGCATGCATGAGAATGTGCCAAGTTGATCGAGCATATTGATCCCCTTATGTCGGACATGCATCTGGATATAATTAGATGGTTCACTTATGAAATGATGGTTACAATCTTACTTTGTTTTGTTCTTTTTGTACCGTCATTTTTTGGTTTTCCCTTCATGATGGCTTTGATTTCTGTCAGCTGGATGCAGGTGAGTGATGTGAGAGGCTTGCTTGCTGGTTTCCTCAACCGCTCATCATCCTTCCAGCTAAAACAGCTATTTTCTCTTGTTAAATGATTGAAAATTCTTGATGAATTTGTAACCTTAATGTTCTCCAAGCTTCAGTGCTCATCACCAAAAAGTCTTTATTTGGTTTCTCTTTCTTTCTTTTAATCAAGTGGCTTCTCTCGAGGTTACATCTCCTTGTCAGAGTTGAAGGCTAAAACACTGTCGTTTTCTAGTCCGGATGTTGCGAAGAAATGAATCATGTTACACATGAGAAGATGCCTATGTGATTTAGCATGAATCTCATGAAATAGTACGAAGGAAATGTGATGGTCATTAGTCAATTATTCGCATGAATCTCATGAAATAGTATGAAGGAAATGTGATGGTCATTAATCAATCATTTGTTTTTTCTGTGGCTGCAGCTTTGTTCGACAAGCATAAAGGCAACTTTGGGACAATCATTCAATCATGAACTGACACACTACGGCAGCTTATTCCATTGTTTAAACGGCAGCCTTTTAGCTGGAAGCCATCCAAAATGTACTGCATAATTTAACACACAGACCCATCACCCGAGCTAGCATGAAATACTAATAATCCAAGGACCAAAAAGAGCTGTCAACCAATACGCCACAAATTCTACAAGCAATATCATATGCGTCTTTATTACACGAGAGCAACAACATTTCCCATTTCAATTCTACAAGCAGTATGGTCTCCCGCATTAACATATCAAATCCCGTGGAACCTGTGGGAGTCCAGTGTCTCTTCTAGAGAGGGAGTAGCACCCTACCGATGCTGGCTTTTTGCTGGTGTCGCAGTTTAGAAAGCTGCCATAGTCGTCAGGCAAAAGAAGAAACAAGGAAGGGAAGGGTTGTACATGATTGGCACAAGGATAGATAGACACCTACTTATTTGGTAATTATAGAGATTAAGCTATCTCCTGGCCTTCTAAGCCCTCCCTCGGTTCACTAACTCCACATTACTACTATACTTGTTCAGCACAGGGGGTCTTTTCACTAATAGGGAGTCATGACAAATATTAGAGGAGTCATGACAACATATTTTCACCTAAAATGCATAGAAACATAAGAATATATAATCACATCTTGAACCTTTAGATGGAATGATATTGATAAAAAAACACTTTAAAGATTGTCACTAGTGATCTCTTAAAGGTGTGTGTTACAAGTTGTCCTGCACTTGGTTCTCTGTGAGTTGCAAGGCTGTAGCTCTTCTGGATTAGCTTTATCCAGAGATCTTATGAGATATGTCAACTGATTAGGTCAAATTCAACTTTGATGGATCTCATCCATGATCTCTTTTATTTTTCCTTTCTTTCTGAAAGAAATATGAATTGCTTAATTAGTCAGTCTCACACAGGCCTCATCCAGAACACAAAATAGCAAAGAACTCATCTGGCCACCCACAAAAGTGTATCTCTTTCCATACAGTCAAAATTGGCCTACCAATTGGCCCCTTTGTTCCCTGTACATGAGGCATATGGTCTAAAGATGGACTATGCAGTGTAGAGAATTCAGAGTAGAAGCCAATTAGAGAATCTGGTGGAGCTGCTAAATAGGAGAAACATTCTCCTTGGAGGGTTAAGAATATAATTAGAATTGTTGCGTGTCTCATTGTTCATGAGTATACCATTTATGATATTTTTTTATACAAGGGAATATATTTACATAGTGATAACTGTAAGATCGTTTCTAATCACAAGAAGCCGTGACTATAAATAATAATATCCTTACTCTTTTAATCTTTGAATCATTCTACTTCCAATCGACGGTTCACCTCCACCTCGACTCCTCAGGTCAAGACACGTTATCCCCACCAACATCTAACAAAGTAAATACTAATTTTATTTTGCTTACAAATATATATATATATATATTATTAGTCTAATAATATTTTTTTTATAAATTAAAAGAATTAATAAATCTTTACATTGAAAAGGAAGTTAATCTGCTTGTAAAGGACTGATTGAGAAAAATTCATTTTTTTTTTTTGAATGCAATACCATTGGCCTAAATTTTATAAACAGCTATCAATTTGATGAGCTATGAAAATAATGAGTATTAATATTAAAATATTTATAAACTGCTTAACCCAAAATGTGAGTATTAATAGATAATTTACCTATGAAATGACATCTTTCACCACAATCAATCATGAGGTAGCTACTTCAACTAAGCTTGAGTCGACTGCGACGAAGAAACGCCGGTAACTGCGATCGCATTAGCCGCTTGGTTATCTTAGCTTAACTGTGGATTCATAAGCACGAAACGCACCACGAAACGGCCGCCTTCCCTTCCGCCTCCCGCGCGCGCGCACCATCGAGAGAGACGAAACAGAGCGAAACCCTATCCCTACCCCTAGATTCGGTGACGGAGGTGATGCAACGGAGCGGCAAGGACGTGCAGGGGATGGCGGCGCCACACGTCGCTCTCCAGGAGCTCCAGAACGGCGGAGGCGGCGCCGGCCGCGACGACTTCTTCGATCAGATGATCTCCGGCCTCGCCCCCGCCTGGCCGCCGGGGCTGGGGGACCCCAAGTTGCTCTTCGGGGCTGGCGTCGGCGGGAAGGCGCCGGAGGTGGCGTCGGCGGCAGAGGGAGTGCGCTACGTGCCCTACGACGAGTCCTCGCTGCTGGCCTCGCGGCTCCGGCAGCAGGAGGCCAGCAGAGGTGGGAGCTCGCTGACGGAGACGTCGATGCTGCTGCAGCTGGGTCAGCACAGTCACCACCAGGCGCAGCAGCAGTTGCTCCTCCAGTCGATCGCGCAACCGCCGCCGGCCGGCGGTGGAGATTCGAGGGGCTTTCTTCCGCTGCCGCTCTCTCTCGGGAGCGGCGGTTCCGGGGATTCCGGCCTCCTCGTCGACAGATCCCGAGACGAAGTCGATGCGCCTTTCAAATCCCCCCATCTCACCGTACGCTCTCGACGACCTCCTAATCTCCTTTAATAGCGATAAAAAGAGGGGGGAAAAAAACACTCCCTTTCCTGCTGAAAACTCGATCTTTAATGCACGGAAGGAGGCGGAGGGGCTTTACAGCAATGGATTCGGGGGATCACTCCAGCGGGCGATTCAGGCGCCTACCCAGCAGCAGCTTCTCCATCATCCCCAGGTTTCATGAACCATCATTTCTCTCTGTTGTAGACCGAAAAAGGAGACTCTTTTTTTGGGGGAAGTTGGGAATTAACCGAATTCCAAACCGTGTCAGAACTACGGGATGGGGCAGGGCACCAGGACGGGGACGGCGGCAGCTTCGGCACCCGCTTGCGGGGTCACGGCGCCGCCGAGGCCGAGGGTGAGGGCGAGGCGAGGGCAGGCGACGGATCCACATAGCATTGCTGAAAGAGTAAGTCTCATCGCTTTTCCATGCGAAAAATGGAATTTTTGGGGAACAATTCCTCCTCAATGCTCTTTGGTTTTTCCTGTCTTTTATTCTCTGTTCCAAACTTTGGACTCTTCTTGGCTGCGTTCATCCATTCTCTGTTCTAAACTCTTTGTCTTCAGTACCCTGTTTTAGCTGATTTGTCTTCTTGTTGGACTCTGTTTGCTTCCTGTGGCACAGCTTCGGAGGGAGAGAATCGCGGAGAGGATGAAAGCCCTGCAGGAGTTGGTGCCCAACGGCAATAAGGTTCGCACCATCCCCTTCGTTCCCTTCTCCCTCCTATACTCCTTTCGTGAGCAAACTAATAATCTTACATTATGATACTTGTTCACCTTATGTAATTTGTCCTTGTTGGAGAAACAAGATTCCATCTTTAACAACTACATCTACCATATTCAGAAGTGGACAATGTAGATTTCTAGTACTTGGAAGAAGAACAACCTGCCATCTTTTAACTGCTTTATCTACCTTATCTAGAAGTGGACAGTGTAGAATGTAGATTTGTACTCTTTGGAAGAACAAGATGCCATCTTTTAAATGCTGCGTCTAACTCATCTGGAAATGGCAATGTCATGGAAGAAAGAGATGCCAATGTTTTAACTGCTACATCTATCTTATCTAGAAGTGGACAATGTAGATTTCTACTCTTTGGAAGAAAAAGATGCCATGTCTACTCTTTGGATGCTGTCTTTCACTGCTATATCTACCTCATCTGGAAGCCGACTATGCAGATTTCTACGCCTTGGAAGAACAAGATGCCATATTTTAACTGCTGAACCTACCTAATCCAGAAGTGGACAATGTAGATCATCTAACAATGACTACAAACATGAAAAAGATTTATATAGTCAAGTTAAAATGTCAAATAGAAGTAAGAGGAATGTGTGCTGAATATCCATGCATTTTTAGTGTTCTCTACCAGTCAATTCCCCAGCAATTGCCTTCCAAACTTGTCAGTAAACCTTGCATTATAATTTTCACTGCAGACGGACAAGGCATTGATGCTGGATGAGATCATCGACTACGTCAAGTTCCTCCAGCTCCAAGTCAAGGCAAAAACTTCCCTCCCTCCTCACAATGCCTCAAAAGTTTTCCTTGGCTGATACTTCGTCATTGTTCTTTCATGGAGACTGATACATTAACGTAGTTAGCCATTGGCTGATGCTTTTATTGATATGCTAGATTTGCACACAGTACAGTGATCGTGCAAGTGCTGCCACTATGTGGTTCTCAGATGACTGTTTAAGGAGTATGTTGCTGCTTTATTGTGTACGGAATACTAATAGCAATTTACATGCATCGGTAACACACAGGTCTTGAGCATGAGCAGGTTGGGCGGAGCGGCGGCGGTTGCGCCCCTCGTGGCTGATATGTCTTCAGAGGTATTCGTTCGCTCTATCTTGACGGAGACTGTGCATGGCACTCATGTAAAGCAATCGGAGTAAATGTTCTACGTGGTGGCAGAACGGGGCGGGAGTCGATGGCGTGGTGGGCGGCGACGACGGCGGCATGACGGTGGCGGAGAACCAGGTGGCGAAGCTGATGGAGGAGGACATGGGGTCGGCGATGCAGTACCTCCAGGGGAAAGGTCTCTGCCTCATACCCATCTCCCTCGTCTCGGCGATCTCCTCGGCCGCCGCCTGCCATCCCCGGCCTCCTGGCTCCGGCTGCCTCGGCCAGCTCAACCGCCCGACGCATCATGCAGCTGGCGACGCACCTGCATCGCCGACCATCTCCGCGCTGACAGTGCAGTCCACTAACGGCAGCGGCACGGAAGCCGACGCCCCATGGCCGGCCGGGAGCAAGGACGGAGCCGCCATTCCTTGAGATGAGGAAGGCCCACGTCAAAGCTCTCTCTTTTGGGTATCTTCATCCTCCATTAGCTTTTCCCTTTCCTTCATGTCTATCTGTTATCGACTTTACTTTGCTTTCTCTTTCCTCATCATTCACAAGCATGCCTTTCCATTCGATTTCATTGGAAGCTTGTCGTTTTCATGTAGATGGATGGGATTTTGCAGTAGATAAATCAATATAATACAGTGGTGGGGTTGGAGGAGAATGTGGTGAGGGGGCAAGGAATGATGGTGGTGGTGATAAACTAAAGGAGATGTGGAGCGGAAAGTGTTTGGTAGTGGAAGTCGAGTAAGATGTAGTGCGTTAGTCTATTATTGGCTTGGGAGTGATGACTTTATTTATTGTCGGTTTGAGGGGGGAAGATAGGGTTTCAAGTTCTTAACACTAGAATGATTTTGATTTGTTGGGTTTTCAGGTGAAACTTAATGCAACAGTGATTATTAACTCATCGCTACTTGATATGTTATTTTAGTTGGTTAACTCTTTCGATTGGATAAGTTCATCTATTATTTTCTTGAAGTTGTTTGAAAGTCATTCTTGGTCGATATTTGGATACTATCAGTCCATTTGATTAGAAGTAGTTCTTCTAATCGGACAAGTCTTTTTATTATTTTTTTAGTTGTTTAAAATCAGTTCTGGACCTAGTATTTTGGTATCGCTAATCCATTTTTACTAGGTCGGCTATGATATTATTTATCACGGTCGGATCAAATGAGACAATTGACTCATTAGTTCGATATATATGATAACGATGTCATCCAAAATACTTAAAATATTTAAATCATCGGCAGTGCATCCATTTAGTCTTAATGTATCTTTTTCGAGTGCTATAATAAAATATAATTAGAAACAAGACCTATATGAAGTAGGCTTATTGTCCATTGCTATGATATAGAAGACTAAGATATGGCTTTGGTTTAATTTGCTTGGCAATGTGGATAATGTATGTATATATACGTATGTATATAGTTGTTTGTTTATAGTAAACTATTATAGTATTCTAAGCTCGGTTAGAAAGAAAATGCATTATTCTTATATGTTTCTCTAATATCAACAAATATACAAGGAAACACATCTATTTTTTTAGTTCCTAAATTATATGGTTACCATTCCAACTTTGTTACTGCTATAACACTTAACAAACACCAATGCTTATCGGGATGAATTCAAGTTCAATAACGAAAAACAATGTCTCAATTATTTAGGGTCGATCATATAGATCTTTTTCGATCGGTCATTACATGTTAAATTAAGAACATTCAAATAAATATTTCTTAAATTATTTTTGATAAAATCTCATTAGCTAATGTGGATCTAACCAATGAACTAACGTTCTCTTTGACTGAAATCTAGTATCCTAAATATTTCAGTAGGTAACATATGTTCAATGGGCACAACATATATATATAATATATATATATATATATATATATATATATATATATATATATATATATATATATATATATATATATATATATATATATATATATATATATATATATATATAAAGTTGCATGAGCAATATACAAGTTGGAATCTCGATTACATCCACCCGATCCTATATGAAATGAAGTTGTATTGGGAGCGCGAGGAAGGAAGGATACTGAGTACTCATTCGCACGCCTAGTTCGGAACCGGTGTCTGTTGCAGAAGTCTCTCGGATATGGCGGCAGCGATAGCAGCCGTGAAGCTTGGATCCTTCGTCAACGACGAGGCCATCTGGTCCACCAGGATCCTGTGAAACCCCGGCGATTCCTGGTTTCCGAATCGCTGCTGCAATGGCCGGCACGGGATTCCTCCGACGTAGAGTTCGTCCTGCGCAAGGTGTTTGTGGTTATGCTCGCCTTCATATGTGGCCACCAAGATCGATCCGTCTTCCGCACTCCTTTGCACCTAATGAATCCAACACAGCAAGTGAGTCGGTCTGTCGTATGGGACATGAGTAAGCTCGATCTTTCTGTACCTTCTTCTTCACAGGACATGAAGGAGCAAAGGAGCATCTGAAGTAAGCTCTGGGGAATGGGTTGTCTCTCGTCACCTTCTGACCGTACTTCCTCCACTGGTATCCGTCCTTCACCACCTGACAACGCCAAAACACCACCTGATCAATGCTCCTTTCATTTGCGACGTCGACCATCGATCGATGGAACTCACCAAGCTCGTGTTCTTCGGGTCGATCCGCACGTAGGACTTCGAGGCGTTGGGCACGGGATCTGCTCTCACTCTTTTGCATGGGTCGTCGTCACCTGCCGTGTTCGTCTCGATCCTCTTCCTCTTCGGCAACGCAGGCACGCCGCCGCTTAGAGCAACGCAGTCCGTGAGCATGTTGCTGACCATCTCACTAAGCCTCTTGTTCTCTTCACTGATCCGGTTCAGCTCGGCTTCTAAATCTCCAAACTGTGTGCTCGCCAAACGAGCCTCTTCTTTTCTCGAAGAACTCCCTTCGACCAGCACTGATCCACGCTCTCTCTGCATAATGTTTATGCATTCAGCTTCCCTAGATCGAGCAGATCATTGGCCGTGCAAGCTAAAACTCACCGAAACTTGGCCAGGAGACGGAAGAAGGCCGACGCCGAGGTCAAGGCTGAGAGTCGTCCACCTCGAATCCATCAGAACCCAAACAGAAGATATCCAACAGGTGTAAGGAGAGGAGTGTTCTTATACAAATAAGATGGAGACTCACAGGAAGTTGTGCAGAAATGGTGAGGTAGGAGACGCTGCATCACCAACCAGACGTCAGCTTCTGCATGTCATCAATTCAAAGCAGACTGTAACTTGGTGCACATCTCTCATGCGTCTCTTGAAATCTATCCACGACAAGTTGGGATAGGAAAGAACACAGAAGCCATTCACCGGGGATCGGGAGTCAAAGGAAGCATTGCGATAAGTTGACAGTGACCTTCGATCATGATGTGTATTATATCTCGAAGCGATTCAATTAACAACTTTGAAGTCTCGTCTATAGGTTGATAGGTCAAACCTGTGGTGATCATGAAGGAGCCACTAGACCTACTACAATGCTAAAGATTGACTATGATGTCTCGTTTGTTTAGTATTGTCTTCTTTTTTGTATACATGATTCTGTCATCACAATCAATTTGAGGTCCGACATTGTAATTAATTATTATTTTTTATTTTTTTTGTATAGAATAATTAGAAAGAAGATGTCAAATTGGATTTAAAGGACAACTATGTGAACACAAGCTTGAGTCTTTGAGCTTCTCAAGTCAATTGGATCTTTCAAAACCCTCGATTGCATCCACACACTATCTACGCTTGGCAATTCATCATATTGACATGGTTTTGATAGCGATTCGACTCTTCTACATGTCCAATTCTCTTTCGTTTCTTCTCTTCGATCGGTGTAAGATTAGGTTCGATTACGTATTGGATCCTCGTAAAGTTAGGAAAGATCCAAACTCATCGTTTGGTGACGCAAAGTGGGTGGGAACGTCATACTGCTTACGACTCTCCTTTGTTACCGTAAGGAGAGTACAACAGTTGACTTAGAAGACTTGCTTTTGCGTTGACTTACGACTCTCCTCTATTTTTTGCCAAAGAAAAAAAAAAATGAAGAAAACGAAGTGCCTACGATTTGCTCTATGTGGACAATTTTCATCGTGTAAATAAATGTGGCATAGATTATGTTTAAAATCATCAAGAAACATATAAATTAACGCTAAGAATTTATACCACGTCGATAACTCGAATCATGAACTCATGCTATCTACGTTTTTGATGCATGACATGAATCTATTGTTAATCATCCTTTTTTTTTTTTTTTGCTTGTTAATTAATTAATTTATACACTAAAAGTTTGAGTTTCTTGTCGTTTATGTCATATAATTTTTTCATAAAAAAATATTTATATTCTATAGAGCAATCAGTCGTTGTTTTTTTTATAATTATTTTTTTCATTCGAACCAAACTCTTTTAGAACTTGCATTCCTCATTCTTGATGTAAACTTTTTCGTTTTTATCTTTTCACTTATAAAATCCAAAAAATACTTATCGACCATATTCTTTACTTTCAAAATAACTATTCTTTTTCGGGGACAATTGAGTTTCTCCATGACTTGGCAAATCCACATGTATGTTTAGAGTTGTAATTAGATTTTAATTAATTCGAAAAGAGTCATAAGGTTTTCACTAAGTGAAAGGAAGAGATTAGACAATTTAGGTTTGAGTTTACTTTTAGACATGAAAGAAAGTTATCATATTTATTTTTTATGTTAATTTTTAAATATATTTTTGTATTATTACTTTTAAAATGTTCTTTTGATTTTTGACACCTAATGATAATTAATCACCAATATTTTCTGCCCCACTTGAGACACAAAGAACATTAAATCACATGGTCCTTAGAGGACTGATTGAGGTGATCATCTCCGGTCAATGTTTATTCGATTATCTACTGTTCATGTCACAACACCTTATCAGTCATTAAGACGACAAAACAAGAAGGCATAAAAAAGGACCAAGTTTCCATGAACTTTTCATGATCAGAACAAAAGAAGCTCGATGTGTCCATTTTCCACACCACCAAAAGTTCCCACGTCGCGATTCTCGTCGCCATCACCACTGCATCATCGGCTGCTATCTGCTGGTTAGATCTCCACATTAGCTTTCTCTTGCCATCGCATGTGTCGTCGTCTCTCGAGGTCTAACCCTACGAGACTCGGAAGCATCAGATTCGTCCTTTCGCAATAACAAGTGTCATGTCATCTCCTGTTGGTTTGGAGGGCCACTTCATTTTGAGAGACTTATTATCTCTTATAATAAAATATTTTTAATAATTATATTAAAAATTTTATATTTATATAAAAACAATATTTAATTATATTTTTTTTCTCTATTTTATTGACGAAAATACAATACGTATTATCACTTACTGAAATAAAATTAATTTTTTTTTATATGATTAAAAATTAAAAGAGAAATAAGTTTTGTTGGGAAACGAAATAAGATTATGCCATTCAATTGTTTCATCTTTTCTTTTTGTGTTTTCGAAGATTTTATTAAAAAATTAAGTGAGATATTAATAGAAAGGATATCTTATCTCCTTCTATAATATTTTCTCTATAAATTTTTTTTTAAAATTTTATTTTAATATTATTTTTAAGCATGACAGTAGATACAGTATTTTCGTCCATAAAATCGATGAGATTCAATTTGATATAAATATTTGATCCTACAAATATCCACGTCATCCATACGTTGACCGTCGACCTATGATTGACACGCGCGTCGCACCTCGACGAGCCAAAAGCACGCGCATCAAAGCGACACCGCTAGCGGGCGAACCAAACCACGAATTGATCCGCCAAAACGGTGTCCGGTGAAGACGCGGAATCGCGGTCCAATCAAATCTGACGGCTGCGGACGTTGCCACGTAAACGAGAGCATCTGGCGGTAGATCATGCGTCGGTACGGTGACGTTATGTTGGTACACGTACACGAAGGACGCCGATGACCAATCAGCTGTCGACAGGCATCCTATGGTCGCTTCCAGCCTCGGGCAGATGATGCGGTGGATACGGTGACGTTCCTCCGTGACGATGTCGATGGATGTACATGTACGAAGGACGGCATCTACCAATCAGCTGTCGAGAGAGAGAGCGAGAGCGAGAGCGAGAGCGAGAGCTCAATCTTGGCGTAGGGTTCGGTGGGAGGAGAAACAGGAAACCCTAAACGGAGGCTGCTCTATGTAAGACGCAAGTGGAGGAAGGAGGAGGCTGGTTTCTTGAATCATCGAGTGACTTTTGCTTCCTTTTGATGCAGACTGTTGCAGAAATATCACTCCTTGGATCAAAGCTCCGAATCAAGCTGAAGTTGGTGGTGGCATCCCTTCCATTTCCACCGGAGCAGATGATTCGACCTACATCTGAAATATCTCCACAGGGGGAGAAGAAGAATTACTAATTCCATCTAACATCTGAAGTTGGATGCCAAACCTCTACTGACTTTTCTACGCTAATTAAAATTAAAAGGATCTTTGATATGTTACTGATGCAAAAGTCTACTGGCATTTATTTGTACAGTGACTAATAATATTGGAAGAATTTTTCTTAGGATATCAGTCAAAGGAATTTGAGAGGGAGGGGATAAGGTCTTTTTTTTTTGGAGACTTGACGATGAAGTCAAGGCAAAATTAAAGATCAAACCAATCTGATTATTAGGTCATGGGGATATAATATTTAAAGACCCACTTCTATTAAATTAAATTAATTTATAGTATTTCTATTGAGGCTAAAAAACATTTTAATTCTATTAAATAGGATTGTAATTGACATAGTAATGTATCGATTATCTTATGGATCAATCCAATGCAAAAGGATGGAAGCTTTTCTTTGCCGGACATTTTTAGTGTATATAAAAAAGCGAAAGCTGACGAAGAAAAATAAAATAGAACACCAATTAAAAAAAAAAACTCAGATTTTTCAATAATTAAATAAATTGAAAAAGTTTTTGCATATCTTTTTTTTATTAATAATTAATTAAATTCAAATACATAAATTAACTATAATAATATTTTTTTCATAAATATAATATTTTATTATTTGGAATTTTAATTAAACTGTAATTATTTCATAATGATATATGTATATTTTTTTGATAAAGCTGGATTTAGAGATAGAAATATAGAAATTACAAAGGACCTTATCGTTATTAGCGCATGGCACGAGGTGGAACTCGGAATCTGCGTCCGGAGAAGTGGTTCGATGACGCAGCAGCCACCTTCTTCCACCAGTATTCTAACTGTACCAACCACAAACCGTAGTCTTACATCCCCCGCCGTTTACCCGCTCGTGTACCTCCGATGTCATGGTGTGGAATTGCCGCCCTGCCGCCAACGAAAAGGAAGGTTGCGAGACGGGTATCGAACATAAGAGTAAATAGTTATTTCCGTGACCTTTGCCCTAGCTTTATATCGCTGCATGCCATCTCGCGCCTGCGAATCTCTCTCCCTCTTTTATTGTTTGCATCCCACATGATACATTGAATATACATGCGAAATCGCATCGTGTCCGTTTAAACTTCGGAAGGCAGAAGTTATCAATGAAATCGACGGCGGAGATTTCCCAACTCGCATCGTCAAACTTCGAAGGTGGGAGGGACCCTCCGAATCATCGGTTAAAGAATTCGTCTTTTCTTTGTTCAAATTTACCGGTTTACCCCTGTTCTCGTGTATTAATGCGACGGCATCTCTCCCCCCTCGGATTTCTTCTCCCACTCCGGCGCACCATGGAGTTCGTCTGCCCTAACGACCCGACGGTATGGTCATGCTCTTCTTCCTCTCGCTTCTTCTGGATCTTGTTTATTTCTCCAACTCTGCAAAATTGTAATCACTAGAGTCCGATGACATCCCACAAGCGTTTCAGTTTCGGTGTTCTGATGCTTGGTTTTGTTTGATTCCTCGCAATTAGAGCTAGTTTTTGCGTGTTTCGGTCGACTGTTTCCCGGTTCGTCTTTTGTCTTGCAGGTGTGGGATGGGAAAGGCTTCACGCGATGCTTCGAGAATATATATCCTTTTTGCTTGCTGTGCTTCCTCTGCACTCGCTTCTTATTGGTTTTCGATTCATCTTTTCCTTAAGTTTGACACGGTATTGGGGTTCGGAGCAAATATGGTGACTGTGAGTTCGGTTCTCATTCTCGGATTGACACAGAGGAGCTCTGGAAAAAATAGGGTAACTGGATTTACATTCTTTACTTTGTTATAGTCTTATTAACGGTAACTTAATCTGTTTGATCTTGTTCAGTTCCTTTTCTGAATGGACCAACAATTTCTTGTTTGGTGCTATTTATAATGCGCACTCTTTCTTGGCACTTCTTTTAGTAGACTTTTGGTTCTTACAGCACTACTTGGACCAAACATCATTATAATTTCAATAAGCTTGGTACAGTTATGCAACATTAGAGGATCAAGACTCTACACAAGTACACATATAACATCTATTTTTCAGTCATTCATAACCGTTCTTTTGTTTTACAGAATGTCAGGGTAGACCACTTAAAACTGGTCTGTTTACAAATTGTCTCAACTTTTGGAGTTATCCTTGGTCTATACGAAATATATTTGCTTGTTAAGAACAATCTTGAAGGACATATTAGCGAGAGTCATTATTGGTTCTACCGATGCTCTCAGCTTAGTTCTTGGGTAAGCTATCTAGACCTTTTTATATATATGCCAAGATCACTTGAAATAATATCCACCCTATTCTTAACCTCTTCTATGTATCGAGCATTTCTACAGATGGTACTTCTTCTAGCCTCAAAATTGGAGCACTGGTTCTATGTGTTTTGTAATCCCATCTTGTGCTTTTGGTGGATCCTAAAGCCTCTTCTGGAGATCCCTCATCTTCTGTGGAGTTTATCATCGCTAGAGGTATTACTTAAAAGGAGACTTGAATGTATCAAACTAGGGTCCCACCAAATTCTGATATAAAATTTTATCTGATGTCATTTATTTTCTATCATGAAATCTGGAAAAAAAATATTTTCTTGATCGAAAAAGGGTTTAAAAGCATAACTGAAGTTGTAATAGTCTAAGCATTTTGCCTTTTGACAGAGGGAAATGTGAAGAGACACATTATTATATTCTGAAATTCAATACAAAACATGTACTTTTTAAATTTTTTTAGCATATCTTCATAATCAAAATGCAATTATTTATCTTAGTAACATCTACCATTGAGATTTCTTAAGAGTATGATGTAACAGGTGATTACATGTTTTAAGGAGAGTTCTTCGCTCTTAGCGGAATTCGTGTTTGGTCTTTTTGTCATTGTGATTAGATTGATGCATGCTCCCAGTTACAAGAGGTATTGTTATCTTTAGCTCATAGATCACTGGATGATCTGTTTCTGTATTTCTACTTTCCCTACTTATTACTTTATTTTTGTTATCCTTGATGTGCCTTTTGTTTAAAGAAGTGCTTGATGTTTTACATTTACTTGGTGATAGATATATAAACATATATCAAGTACATCATTTGTTGACAAAAAAAATGAAGGTCAAGATATTAATTGGGTGCTTAAAGCTTTAAATGGTATCACATTAACGATTTCTGAGTGCTTAGGTCTGGTATTAAATTTTTAGAGTTGCAACACAGCGTACGAAATTGATGAATAACAATACTTAACAATGTTGAACTGCATTAAGTATGCTTTTTCTATTATGTATTTAATACATCATATTGGCATACAAATCTTTCTAGTTTGTTGATTTTTAGTTACGGTATGCAGCTTAGTATTTTAGATCTAATTTGGAACTTCAATATTTGATTCGATCAATTTGTCTTTCCCAGTTGGATTTGTGTCATTCTATTTGTGATGTTTAGCATTAATTGCTATGGTTTTGGTTTTGTTGTTCTTGTCTTGTGGTACTGAAATTTGAGATTGTACCTAATTGGAAATTGTTTAGTGATTTAGAGAAGTTTGACAGGTTCATTCACTAAATTATCACTTTTTTAAAGATTTGGAAGAGTTATAAGTGACTGTAAGTCTTTACAAGGGATGGCTTCTTTTAGTATACTATATAGAGTCATACTTAAATCACAATAAGGGATATGCATCCATGGTACAAGGGATGGCTTATACCATGGTATGGAGATGCTTGTCCAATTATAACACTATCAGTTTTATTTTGATGAAATATTAAATAGCAATAACAATAACCAATAACCATATAATCAGTGGGGGATTGAGCTCAACTATTATTCCTCTCTTTTTGATTATTAGATGTTGCCTAATAATATGTAGGCAATTGCTTGTTTGACTCTGGAAAAAGAAAAAACTTCTTAGTTACTTTTTTCCCTCTCTTTTTCAAATCCTTTCATGTTCAAGGATTAATTTCATGTTGTGCAAAGTCAACAAAAGGTTAAAGGAAATAATAAAGAAATCACACTATGTTAAGAGGTACCTTAGACAAAGAAAGAACAACATATGTCCACCATTATAGGCCAAAGCACCATCCATGCTAGAAACAAAGGAATGATATCTAGGGCTTGTTGATGTGATCTAGGTGGGGCTCACTTGCCTTTATGATACGTATAATTATCATAAACTTCCGTGGATTAGTGTAAAGGACAACTCTCTGGATTTGGGGTGTGAAGGGGATGGTGGGCTAGAAACCATAGAGGGAAAAAGAAGACTGCAGGAATAAACTCACAATTTAGGAAGAACAAACAACTCTAGGTTAGCCGGTGTATGAATAACATAAATGTTCTGTTCATGTTTTTTGATTCAAAACTCCCTGTTTGCTTCTAAACAAAAGACCATGTTATATATGACAAAACCTGCATAATCATATTCAAAAGGAGATAACCAACACATATGGTTTGTGTTTCTGATTACTGTTCATGCTAGAGTACCAGTATGGGTAAAGTAGTTCCTTATTTTATTTATTCTTTCCTTTGACTTCAAGAAATACTAAATGAACATAGACATAATAAAAATTTTAGAAAACATCAGCAACTTTACCATCCTATCCAAGTTAAAATAGAATAGAAACTTATCTAATTGTTCATCCCAAATGGCTAACAAAAATAGTCCAAAATCCCTAAAAAATGAAAGAGACTCAATTTAATTTAAACTCCATATCAAGGTAGGCGGTACGTACTGGTCCGATGGCATACTGGTACGTGGATCGCCCGCTACCGGGTGGAACGAAAAATAATAATAAAATAATATAAATAGTTTATATATATAATATATATATTATATATAAATATATATATATAAATATTTTAGAAAAAGGCGACGTTCGGTGACGTCGTCGACGGGGAAGGAAAAGGCGACGTCGTCGAGGCGATGCGACGTCACCTTTTAAATAAAAATAAATAAATAAATAAATATATATAAATAATCTTATATATATATATTAATTTATATATATATATAAACGAGGTGACGTCGCTGAAGCGACGTCGCCCCGCTTGGGAGAAGAGAGAGGCGATGTCGCTGAGTTATATATATATATATATATATACCGAGCGGTATACCGCTCGGTATATCGCTTGGTATATCGTTTCGTACCGTACCGAGCAAACATCGAAACGTCGATACGGTACAGTATTGCGAACCTTGCTCCATATCATAAGAAAAAGGGAAGAGTTAAAAATATCCTTGTAGGATTCTGCCGATCAATTTGATAACTAAAATCCTCTTATATATATAGGCTCAACCTAATACAGAAAATGGTAGCTAATGCTCTGAAATGATGGTTGGTGCAGTTAAATTATCATGGCAATCTTGCATCATTTACAAATGATCAAGTAGACGTACAATGGGATCTTGAATTGAAGGTTGTGGAGAGTCCTGTGTACCTATGTTCAACCTCAACTTACACTGAGTATGTGCCATTCTCATCCACAACAAAAAGGATCCTAGAGTTCGTTCCTTTGCCATGAGAGATCATCTCCAGGTAGAAAGCTAAAAGTAATTGTAATTTCATAAATATCGCTAAGATCATTGGCCCTAGTCCCAAGTAAACAACTAGCTTTTTGAAGTTTAGTAAGAATCCAAAAGAGGCTGTACCCATATTCTGCATTCATATAAGCAGTGCTTAAGCTTCAAACCAACAAACTTGGTTATATAGCTATAGAAAATGATTTTTGCTAGGCAATCAGCTCAGCAATATCTTTGATGCTTCACCTGTTTTGTCTCATGGCCACAAACATCTTTAATCAATCTTATGTAGAAACAATGCTTATTGTATTTTATTTATGCTTGCAAGTGGCAACAATAAAGCCAAACATCTGCTATATTTTCAGGAAAGTTGACTCTATAGAGGATCCTCTTCTCTCATGCAATACAGAGACAAAAGGAGGTCAAACTGAATGTCTGGTATGTTCACTTCCTCACGTATATTTACACTGGATATGGTATTCTGATTGTTCTTATTTGAATGCTGGTTATGGATGTGTATTTTTTTTTTACCTGATTTAGTGATATGCAACAAATATAGAATTTCTTTTTTAAAATATCTTTACTCAAGATGTACATATGGATTTATCTCTACTGTGATTTCTTACTCTTGATTCTCAGAAGTTATTGTTTTTAGCATTGTTTGATGTATCACCTGAAATAATACAAAACGGGTGATACGTACTGGTGTGCCAGCTTATCAGTATCCGGATGAGCGTCATTTCAGGGGTATGTAGGAAACATTCCAGAATATGGTCAGTACAGATGATGCATTCATGCTGTATCAGGTGATATAGGTCGGTACTGGTCGGAATTTGAACCCAAATTGGGTCAAGTTTGAATTGATCGTTGGGGCCTCTTCTGGGCTTTAAATCCCCGCCCTCCCCTCTTTATCACTCACCATCACTCAGTCTCTCATTTTTACTCTCTTTCTCACACTCACTAGTGGTTAAAGTTCCTATTCAGTATCAAACTATTGATTTGGATAGAAGATAAATTCCTATTCATTTATGCCTTAGACACTCTATTCTTATTTAAATACAATAAAATTGCCATTAAATTGTAGAAAAAAACTTAGAAAAGGATTTTTTTTGAATTTCAGATCATTTTTTGGTCTTTTTTCTGAAAACCGGTATGTACCAACATATTGACATATGGTAGCGGGTACTGACCAGAACGTACTGGTCCATTCATGAATCGCTATCACCGGCCGGCACGATATAGTGGTCCATGGTATCCGGTGCATACAAATTGTTCTCATGCTTCATTTCTTGAGTTATAAAAGGAAGTAGTATGGATATCTTGTTTAATGAGATATTTTCATGGCTTATGTTTATTAAGTGATGTATTGTGTGCTGTGTTGCTTTATAACAAAATTTTAATGTTGTGGTATCATTAGAAGAAGGATTCTGATGGGCATTGCTATACATATGTTAACATGGTCTTTAAAGTGTTAATGTGGTATGTATTTAGACTTTGACTTTGTGAAGTTGGCATCTGAATTTGTAATAGGTTTGCCTGAGAAACCTATATTATTAATCTAGCTCAAGGATTCATGTGTTGTCAGTCAGTCATGAGTGTTGGCATAGGGTTGCCATCATACTTTACTATGCCATATATTACATGCCTGGTTAACTGTTGACTGTTGAGGTACATGGTAATCCATGGTGTTTGATACTTAGGGAAGGCTTATTATGCAATAAGCCCTTGAACCATGCTGGTATCTTTCCAAAGTTGTCCCAACCAGCATCAGCTTAGGCATGTTAGTAGAATGCTCAGCTGTTCTTTAGTGGAGTCTTCTATATAATTATTAGAATGCTTCATACAAGATGTAGCTACAAATTTATAGAGAATAAGGAAAAAAAATTAAGGTTCTTACCAGTGATTTAAAAAGCACTAGGCGCCAAGGTCCAAAAACGCTCGAGGCGCTAGGCGCTCGCCCAGGCGCTCACCCGAGCGAAACGAGACGCTAAAATATAAAAATATATAATATAATTAATAAATATAATTATTTAAAATTTTAAATAAAAATATGCTATTAAATTAAGAAAATCTATTAACAGTATTAAAAATTAATCATTTCAAATAAACTTAATATTAACAGTATACTGTATACTGAGCCTGCTGACTGAGAAACGAGGAAGCAGCGGCGAGCGACGACTGTGGCAGCGGCGAGCAGCGGCAGCGGGAGCAGGAGCGGCGAGCGGCGACAGAGGTAGCGTTTGCGAGCAGCGACAGCGGCGAGCAGCAGGAGACGCGAGCGGCGACAGAGGCAGCGTTTGCGAGCAGCGACAGCGGCGACAACGGCAGCATTTGCCAGCAGCGACAGCGGCGAGCAGCGAGATCGGGATCGGGAGTGGCAGCGGCAGCGGGTTAGGGTTGGGTAAGGGTTATATCGGTTTAGTTGGTTCGATTGAACCAACTAACCAACCGAACCAGGACCGAACCAGACCTAAAATCCTGGTTCGGTCGCCTTGGTTTACCCAGGCGCTCGCCCGAAGTGCCCAACGCCTGGGCTCGGGCGAGCGCCCAGGCGGCGCCTGGGAGATTAGCGAGGCGCTCGGGCCTCGCCTCGCCTTGCCCGAGCGCCTAGGCGAGCGCCCGAGCGCCTTTTTCAATCACTGGTTCTTACCCTAAGTAGGACACACAATGAGAAGCAACAATCTCTACAACTCAAAATATTAAAAAGAGCATCTAGGAACTAATAGAGTGACTTTTTAGTTTTAAACTCCATTGATCAATCTCAAGGTCTCCGAAGCAAGGAATGAAACTTGAGTTTGACTTTGGTTTCTATTTCTATGATTGAACAGTCTTGGATTTAATGTTTTGGCTTCTTAAGTGCATTAAAATTTTTAATAAAAACATAGGTTAAAATAAAATGAAAAATAAGCAAAACATGAAAAGGTCGATAATTTATTGTGTTATAAAAGGGTGAACTAGAGCATGAGTCTCCTGCATTGCAGGGTCTACGGAGGGTCAATGTATGTGCCCTTACCTCTATAAGTTGATTTGATGAAGAACACTAGTCTTCTAAATCACAAGCCATTAACATTATCATTGTACCTACTACCTAGGCTACTCTCAATCCTAGATAGTAGATATATCTTCTGACATCATTCATGATTCATAATTTCAAATAGTTGTAATGTGAGGCAAGGAAATTATTTCTTTAGGCAAGGGCAATTGAGGAACTTGTAAGCTTAAGAAACTAAAAGAGTATTAGTGTTATGTGTTCATTTTCATTTAGATTATGTTAAAAAAAAAAGGGTGGCACAATTAACAAGGTTCCTCCCAAGGTGGGATTTTGAAAGGGTCAATATGCATAATCTTATTTGTACAAGTAGAGAGATTGATCTTAAGTTTTGAACCTTAGTCATGCTGGTTGCAAAGGAGCAACTTTACTATGATACACAAGGCTTGCCCTCTTACCCAGCTCATGTATTAATAATTAATAATAAGGGAGCCCCATGTTAGCCTGGACTTAGAGATTCTTTTTGTCTTCTTTCTTCTATTCTTTTGGGAGGTTGGATGGGTGGGGTAGGGGGGTTGAGAGCAATGGGCATGATCAACTCAAGTCCACACACTTGATGTCCTTTTGTTGGGAGTCTAAGGACAGTTAAAAAAAAACACATTTATCTTGTTATTAATGGGATCTTGGATTCTTGCAGAAGGTAGCCAAAAAAAAATTATTACAAGCTAAAGGAATTTTGAAGAAGATCATTGATTTTAATTGGATTTGAAGACAGAAGCTGGGCTGGGAAAGGTTGATTTGTGTGGCTTTCTTGAGGAAAATGTGTGTGTCTCCCTCATTTGTGCACCCTCTCACAAAGGTTTTACATCAGTTTTACATTGAAGGTGCCAAAACATTATTGTTTCAATAGATCTTGCTGAAACTAGATGTTTCTGATATTTGGCCTCGGTTCAGCACGGATGCAGCTGGAACTTAAAATTATGCTCTAGTGCATGAACTTCACAATCTATGAATTCAGCAGCATCATGGATGGTAAATTTGGAGCTCAAATAGTCTCTAATAAAGGTTCTATAGATGGTATAACGGTTAACTTATTTTTTAAAGTGGGTACTTGTTTGTTTTTGATACAATGATAAGGTTGCTCCCTTGCGACCTTGGAGATCCCTCCCCAGACCTTGTATTGGCGGGAGCCTCGTGCACTAGGATGCTTGCTTTTGTCAAACTTCATATTGCTTTATGAATTAGGGTCCAAATTTGTTATGGTACTGTTTGTTGGTTTGTATCCTCAAGATTATGATGCTTGCTGTTTTTTAATTTGTAATTCGCTAATAATGTACTAGTCCTGTTTGTAGTAAAGCTTATCAAACTAATAGTCTTCAATTTTTCTTTCTTAATAGATAACTTTGGCAAGTCAATTCTGTTTGTATCTGCAAAGGAATTTGCTGCCTGAAATGTTTCTTCTTTTTTATTTGTATTATGCCATTTTGGCTTATGATACTAACCTTATTTCTTCTGTCAACTCTTAGGATGGGAAATCTGTCAGCTGTTGGCAGCTTCTTATGTTCAAATTTGTTAACATGATGATGGATATTGGTGTGACCAGGCAACTTGATTTTCAAGATTTAGTTCCATTGCCTTGTGAGCTTAAGCCTTCTTTATGTCATACTGCATTATTGGATTGCTGGAAAGCTGAGATGAATAAGCATTACTCCGATCCGTCGCTGTTTAGAGCTATGTACCATGCATATGGTTGGCCTTATTTGCGTCTAGGTTTGCTAAAGGTTTTGATTCCTTTTTCATCGAAACAATATAAATATTTAATTTTTGAGTACTTACGAGTTACAACATCTTTGCTTTTCTATGCTCTTTCATATTTGCTAAACATAAGACTTCTTTAGTTTTGGCTTAGAACTAGGTTTTTGAAGTTTTGTTTTTTTTAAAAATTTGACTAAATAATATTCCTCACTCGGTAAAAATGTAAGATGGTTTTAACTTCTGAAGGTTTTAGCATGTCTTATATTTGCATGGTCGCATTGTCACGAACGGTCGTCGCGCACCCGCAACAACTCCGTTCAACGAACCGTTCGTCGCTCACACCTGCATGTACAGCTGCTTGACAACATGTTTTCTCTTGGTTTTAGGTCATTTTTCTTGTAAATATGTAAGTTCGAACAAGCTGCAGCGTTACAAAGTGACCGCTCACCGAACCGAGCAAAACAGCCCCAAAACAGCCCAAAACAGCTCCGTTTTCGCGTGCTGCGGGAGGGTTGCGGAGAACTGCCTCCGCTCACCAAAATGTCAGCCATCTCAGACCCCTAGAACCCCCCGGGTGGCACAGGGCTGGATGGGGCTTCGGTTATATACCGGGCGTTGAACTCTCTTTCGCAAGTTCGCACGTGACCTTTACGGGAACTTGTCTTCGCGCCCGGGACCAGGTGAGCGGCTGTTTGTGGGCTTGCAGCTGTTCGTTCATCCTTGAAAGCCTTGTTTTTCTCCCTCTCCCTCTTTTCTCTTGTGCACACAAGGTGTTCGTCGAATTGCTTGAAAAGCTTCCCTTTTCGCGAGACTTCGGGACTTGTCCGTTGTTCGTTCTTTCGAACTAACCAACTTTCTCTTTTACAGGTCCTTCGGGACCTGCGAGAGGTTACAAAGTGGGCTGATCCTTGCGGAGCAAGATCGCAAGGGCGAAGCGCGACTTAGCCAACGCAAGCTAAGTTCGTGTCTTTGCCACAAGGGTAACTCGCGACTTAGGCAACGCAAGCTAAGTTCGCGTCTTTGGCCGCAAGGGTGCCTCACGCCTTAGGCAATTCCAGCTAAGGTCGTGACATTGTGGTATCAGAGCGGGCAAGCACTTCGAGCGAACAGCGAATGAACTTCGCAACTTCGCCATGGCAAAGCATCGTGGCAAATCAAGTAAGACGGGGCAAGCCGGACCCTTGCCCCAGGCAGCCGTAGGTGGGCTGCATGTGCACACTCGCTCTCATGCTGTTGGAGCCGCTCAAGAGGAGCGCGGCAGCGAACAAGATGAGCGAGAAGTTGGCTACTCTCCGCGAGCGGAGGAAGCGCAATCTGGTGCGCTAACTGGGAAAAAGAGTCACAAGGAGAGACTCACAACGGCGGAAACCCGCCTGGATGTTCTGGAGGCGAGCATGGAGGAACTCTACCATGGCCAACAAAGGCTTGTTGGGGTAGAGAGCTCGCAAGAGGAAGCGGAGTCCAGGATCGACAAGGTCGAGGCCCTAGTCGACCGATTGTCTGACGACACCAAAGACTCCGTGCAACACTTACAGGATGTTGTGGTGGAACTCACTGCTAAGGTGGCCATGCTCACAAGAACACTAAATGCGGGAGGAAGCAACACCCGCGTTGCACTGCCACAAAATTTGAGGGCACTTGAGCCTCATGGATATGGAGGGGCCAGAGATGCCAAAGAGCTCGAGAACTTTCTGTTCGACATGGAGCAATACTTCCGAGCTACGAGGCCCGATTCTGAAGATACCAAAGTTTCTATAGCAACAATGTATCTGAACGGAGATGCGAAACTTTGGTGGCGAACTCGTTGGGAGGAGATCCAACAAGGTCGGTGTCGAGTCGACACATGGGAGGACTTGAAGCGGGAGTTGAGAACTCAGTTCCTACCGGAGAACACAGAGTTCGTCGCAAGAAGGAAGTTGAGACAACTCCGCCAAATTACCACCATCCGAGACTATGTGAAACAATTTTCTGCACTAATGCTGGACATACAGGACATGTCCGAGAAGGACAAGTTGTTCAGCTTCCTTGATGGTTTGAAACCATGGGCTCAACAGGAGCTAAATCGAAGGAATGTTACCGATGTGGTCGGGGCAATAGCTGCTGCAGAAAGGCTCACCGACTTTGTTTCCTCTGAAGACCCAGCAAGAAGGAAACAATCTTCAGGCAATCGCCCTCCAAAACATTCTCGAGGGAAGGAGCTCGGGGGCGAACAAAAGAAGAAGAGCTCCCACAAAGGGCCAAACCCGAAAGGCAAGACCTCAAAACCTGGAGGATGCTTCTTGTGCGGAGGACCGCACATGGTAAGGGAGTGCCCACAAAAACAGGCACTCAATGCTTTGACAGCTTCCATCCACCCCCCCAATCAGACCCCTAGAACCCCCCGGGTGGCACAGGGCTGGATGGGGCTTCGGTTATATACCGGGCGTTGAACTCTCTTTCGCAAGTTCGCACGTGACCTTTACGGGAACTTGTCTTCGCGCTCGGGACCAGGTGAGCGGCTGTTTGTGGGCTTGCAGCTGTTCGTTCATCCTTGAAAGCCTTGTTTTTCTCCCTCTCCCTCTTTTCTCTTGTGCACACAAGGTGTTCGTCGAATTGCTTGAAAAGCTTCCCTTTTCGCGAGACTTCGGGACTTGTCCGTTGCTCGTTCTTTCGAACTAACCAACTTTCTCTTTTACAGGTCCTTCGGGACCTGCGAGAGGTTACAAAGTGGGCTGATCCTTGTGGAGCAAGATCGCAAGGGCGAAGCGCGACTTAGGCAACGCAAGCTAAGTTCGCGTCTTTGCCACAAGGGTAACTCGCGACTTAGGCAACGCAAGCTAAGTTCGCGTCTTTGGCCGCAAGGGTGCCTCACGCCTTAGGCAATTCCAGCTAAGGTCGTGACAGCATGGGGAAGTATATCCTTCATCACTAGAGGGTTTTTGTGATTATCTTGAGCTTGTTCTTCCAGTATGGACTTATTTGATGCAAAAACAATGAGTTTTATCTCCAATATTATCCTCCATATTGTTTTTCTTAACATTAATATTCTTCCTTTTAGATAGCATAGAATGAGAAGGAAATACTCCCACCATGGGGGGCTTTTGCATGGGCTTTGCTATATGTCATGTATCCTTTTCAATCTGTTCTTGATAAACTATTTTGTAGCCATTCTTGTTACTTCAAGTTTTCGTTTAATGCTAATTTATAGGCATCTTATTGGATTATCAATCCTAAATTCTGCAGAAGGCATTCATAATGTCAATAGGATTGGTGTTACTTAGCTATTTTCGTGAAATTTTTTAACCCATTTTCTCATACTTCATCTAATTTTAAAGAGCATTGTAGGAGATTTAAATCATGGATTCAAGTATCTCAATGTACCAGACTATACTGGAGTGCTCCTATTTCTCATTTTATCTCACTATGTTGACACTTCAACTTTTTCTTTTAATTTTTTTCTAGTGATTTACTAAAGTATACTTTCATGATTTCATCCAAAGTGGCCCCATATAGGGTTGGTACACCATATTCAATTCCTTGGTTTGGCTCTAAGTTACACCTTATATGAGTAATTCACTGAAATGCAGATGAAAATCACATTCCTGCTCATAGATTTATAGTTTGTTCGGACAGGTAGGTACTGGGCTGTCACGCACTTAGCTGGTTTTGCCTAAGTTGTGTGGTAGCCTTGCGTGTCCGTCCGCAAAGATCAGCCTCCCCGAAACCTTCTATGGTCTCTTAGGACTTACAAAAGAGAAAACGAGTTAGAGAAAGCATCTCATTCGGGATCCACAAGCAATCATTTCAGTAAAAACTTTATAGCTAATGCAAATTACAAACATACTTCATAAGCTCTGAACGGTCACACAACAAAGAATCCAAAATGGTCCACTACAGACCAAAATTCCCACAAGTGCCCATGTGACACAACCTTTGTTTGCAAGCCTAAGATGGCCATCAAAGTCAAAGAAAATGGGGCTGCGAAGCCTACTATCAGCCCTTTACATGCTATACAAAGTATGAACAAAATCGAAAGACACAGATATATATGAGCATTACATCAAACATCCTTTTTATAGTTTTATTCGTGACAAGGCGGTACACACGAGTCTGAGAACTTATTCTGTCACAGACAGCCTGAAATGCTTATTTTGTTTTTTTTTCTTGTAAATGCCCCTATTGTCTAGATCTCTTGACTCATGAGGGTTCCTCTCTTCTGTCAGTTGCTTGACCACCAACATCACTGTTGGCTGAAATATTGTTAGCCTCAAGTGCAATTTTCTAATTAGGTTACTTATTGCATAAGCTTTTCATAATGCTCTTTATGGTACATCTGTCCTTTATATAGTGTTAAATAACACTTGTCGATGACTGGTATTTGCTTTAGTTTTTCAGTGTGCTGCTTTTCACCTGTTTAAGAAGTCTTTTTTTCACATTCCATTAAATTTAAATCATCATTGTGTATCTTGAAAGCTGAAACACTCAATTCCAACTTTCATTGATTTTTTTATTTTCATATTATGCAGGCATTAAATGATGGTGTTGGCTTTATTGGTCCATTGCTCCTTAACAAACTTATTAGGTTTCTTCAGCAAGGTGAGGAACCATACAATGCATATGTGAAAATAGAAACAACATCCTGTTATTTCTAGTGTCGCTATGTTGTGACACACGTGTATGTATAGGTATACAAACCTAATATGTTCTCTTTGTTGATTGCAAGCTTAATTAAGCCCAGTGTCTTGCTCAAATATTTCTAAAAAAGGAAGATAAATGAAAAATTTCATTGAAGTAGGAGTTTTTGCTATCAAGGATTTACTATCCAACATACTTGGGAGTAGTTGATGCAGGAAAGGAAATAAATCAACATTTTTGTGTTGATATTTGCATCTGAGTTGTCAAATCAAGGATTATCTTCTTAAATACTGCCAACTGATTGAAAAAAAAAAAGTAAAGTTAGATTTGTTTAATATTGTCAGAATTTGGTGGTGAACATTTCGATTTGTTGGTCAGGGTACATTGCACATACTATATAACGACCCAATAGGCCAATAGTGCTGATATTTATTAATGAAGAGTCAAAGACATTTAATAATGAACTCCTAATTGCATAAGACAGACTAAAATGTTGACGTAACCTTTCAACTTTCATATTCGGTTCAAGTCAATAAGATAGGATGAGGCATATGATTATATTGTATTGCTAACATTCTATTGAAAACCTTGTTAAATGGTCTAGGAGCAGATAAAATGGCATGAAGTCAAGGTAATTGATATTGAAGCAATGAATTAAAACATCAGGGTCCAACCAAAAAAGGGATTTGGACTAGGTATTTTATTTAGTGATATTCTTTTTTTTATTTTTTGTAGCTTTTGATAGTTTTTTGTTTTCTTTTTCTCCCACCTTCCTCTCTCTATCTCGTATTCTTTCTCTCAACATCGCTTCTCACCTTCTCCATCTCTTCCTCCTTGTCGCCTTTCGATTGCTTCGCCAACATTGCCTCATTGTGTTGCCACTGTGCTACATCACCACTTCCTCTTCTCCCTCTTGTCACGGCCTTAGCTAGAATTGCCTAAGGTGTGATGCACCCTTGCGGCCAAGATGCGAACTTAGCTTACGTTGCCTAAGTCGCGAGGCACCCTTGTGGCAAAGGCGCGGACTTAGCTTGCGTTGCCTAAGCCGCGCTTCGCCCTTGCGATATTGCTCCGCAAAGATCAGCCCACTTGCAACCTCTCGCAGGTCCCGAAGGACCTGTAGAAGAGAAAGTTGATTAGTTCGAAAGAACGAGCGACAGACAAGTCCCGACGTCTCGCGAAAAGGGGAAGCTTTACAAACAATTCAGCGAGCACCTTGCGTGCACAAGAGAAAAGAGGGAGAGGGGGAAAACAAGGACTTTAGACGGTTGAACGAATAGCTGCAAGTCCACAAACAGCTGCTCACCGGGTGCTAGGCGCGACAACAAGTTCCCGTCAAGGTAACGTGCGAACTTGCGAAAGGTTGTTCAACGCCCGACACTATACCGAAGCCCCATCCAGCCCTGTGCCACCCGGGGGGTTTAAAGGGGCTGAGATGGCTGACGTTTTGGTGAGCGGAGGCAGGCTGCAGAAAACAGCCCGCGACACACGAAAACGGAGCTATTTTGGGCTGTTTTGGGGTTGTTTTGCACGGTTCGGTGAGCGGTCGCTTTGTAGCGGTGTAACATGTTCGAACTTACATTTTTACAAACAAAATAACTCAAAACCAAGGCAAAACAGGCTGCCAAGTAGCTGTACATGTAGATGAGAGCGACGAACGGTTCGTTGAACAGAGTTCTTACGGGTGCGCGATGACCATTCGTGACATTCTCCCCCACTTAAACTGTCGACGCCCTCGTCGACGCTTATTTGTAGTTGTTGATGATTGCTTCTTCATGTCGTAGGGCGTCTTCGAGCTCCCAACTGGCTTCAGTTCGGGGAAGCTTTCGCCACTTCACCAAGTATTATGTCTGCTCAGCTCCATTGGGTAGCTTTATCTTGCGGTCCGCCAGAATGGTTTCAACTCGCTTCTCGTAGGAGGCTGTGATGGGAGGTAGCCGATTTGGAACACTTCGGGAAGCATCTTGCGGATCCGAGTGGTAAGCTTTTAGGTTGCTGGCGTGAAGAACGTTGTGAATTTTGAACCACGTCGGCAGCTGCAACTTGTAAGAAACGTTGCCTACCCTGCTGATAATTGGGAAGGGCCCTTTATACTTGCGCATCAATCCTTTGTGGACTTTGTTCCTAAAGAATTGGAGTGATGCTGGTTGGAGCTTTACCAACACCAAATCGCTAACTTTGAACTCTTGTGGTCGCCTTCCCAAGTCTGCCCACTTCTTCATCCTTTTTGCCGCCTTCTCCAAGTAAGCCCGCGCAATATCTGCATTTCAGTGCCACTCCTTTACGAAGTGGTAGGTTGACAGACTGCTCCCAATATACCCAATTGCCATGGTGTGCGGAGTCGACGGTTGTTGTCCTGTAATGATCTCGAATGGGCTCTTGTTGGATGCAGAGCTTCGCTGCAAGTTGTAGGAGAATTGGGCAATGTCCAACAGCTTCACCCAATCTCGTTGGTTGGCACTCACGTAGTGCCGAAGATATTGCTCCAGGAGCGAGTTTATCCTTTCAGTCTGGGAGTGGAGGCTTGTGGAGAAGTATAACTTTGACCCGAACAATTTGAATAGCTCGGTCCAGAATTGTCCCAGGAACCGAGCGTCTTGATCACTAATGATATTGTGCGGGACTCTCCAATACTTCACCACATCCTTCATCATCAACTTGGCCGCCTCTTCTGCTGAACAGTGTAGGGGAGCAACAATGAAAGTTGCATACTTTGAAAACCGATTGACCGCCACGAGTATCGATCCAAGTCTCCCTACAAGTGGCAAGCTTGATATGAAATCCAAGGAAATGCTCTCCCACAGCTCCAAAAGTCCTATCGGCTTCCGCTGCTCCACCTTGTCTTATTGGCAAGTAAGACATGTTCGAACATATTCCTCCACATCAGTCCCCATCTTCGGCCAGTAGAAGGCCCTCTCCACGAGAGCCAACGTTCTGTGAATGCCTGGGTGTCCAGCCCAAAGGGAATCGTGACACTCTCTTAAGAGTTCACGCCTCAAATTGTCCACTCGGGGAACATAAACCCTATTCCCTTTTGTGTAAACGAGTCCCTCCTTGTCACGGACTTAGCTGGTTTTGCCTAAGTCGTGCGGCACCCTTGCGTGTCTGTCCGCAAAGGTCAGCCTCCCCGAAGCCTCTCATGTCCCTTAGGACCCACAAAAGAGAGAACGAGTTAGAGAAAACGCCTCATTCGGGATCCACAAGCAAACATTTCCGAAAACACTTCATAGACAATGCAAATTACAAACAAACTTTACAAGCTCTGAACAGTTGCACAACAAAGGGTAAAATGGTCCACTACAGATCGATAATCTCTCACAAGTGTCCACATGACACAACCTTTATTTATAAGCCTAAAACGACCACCAAACCCAACTAAAGTGGGACTATTAAGCCTTCGACTGTCCCTCTACATGCTAGGCAAAGTATGAACATACCAAAAGACACAGACATACATAAGCATTACATCAAACATCCTGTTTAGAAGTTTGTCCGTGACATTCTCCCCCACTTATTCCTTCGACGTCCTCGTCGAAGCCTTTGCCGACACTGCAACTCCTCGCCTTTGCTGAGTCTTCAATCTTCTGCTCCAGTTGCAATGCGCCTCTTGGCTCCCAATTGCTCTCCGCTGCTGTTTTTAAGTAGTCGAACCTTTTATCCGCCATGCTGCTTCAACTCACCAATGACTCTGACTCTGGTGTGGGGTTGGCTGAGTTGTATTGATCCATGTTGATTCCTGCGGATCCTCTAGATGAAGGAAAAGACCATCCTTACTATGCGCCAGTCTTTCAAATGCCTTATGCTGCTTGAACTGGGTGGATGCTTATTGGAGCTTTAACGAGCATCGCCTCGCAAATTTTCAAAGTTTTTGGTCCTTCCTCCACAAAATTTGTTCATCGACTCTTCTTTCACTTAGTTGTCACTTCCAAGTAGATTCGCATCACTTCCGCTTTCGATTGACATTCTATAGATAAGAGAATTAGGGTACTCGGTTTCGCCCATTCTTTTAAGGGTTGAGAAGACAAAGGTTACTTGACTTCGCCTGCCTCCTCGAGGTTGTACTCCATGCATCGAGCTGGTTACTGGCCTTCGCCTGCTCTTTGCTCACACTTCTGAAGCACTTGAAGTGTTTGCACTTCTTGCGTTGAGTTAGTTACTGTGATTCACCTTCTCAATGCGACGTCGCCCCGCCTAGGGAGAAGAGAGGTGATGTTGCCGAAAAACTTTTTTTTTGTACTTTATATATATATATATATATATACATATATATATATATACATATATATATATATACATATATATATATACCGAACGGTATACCGCTCGGTATACTACTCCATACCATACTGAACAAATCTCGAAACTCCGGTACGGTAGTATTTTGTTATATTTCAATCCTTGGATCAAAGACTAGTCATTTATTAGTGATATCAGATATTCAAAGAATCTAAATCCTAGCCACCTGCTTTTTGTCATATTTTCTTGTATGTATAATATTTTTTGTCCACTATTTAATTTTTGAAATTTTATAAACTTTACTTTTTGATGGTGTAGTGATCTTTCTAATTTGGTACAAGTTGGTGCTATAACTAATGCTGTATATTTTTCTTCTTGTTCTTCAAAGCACTTTCTTGGCTGATCTTTATTGCACTTTGGGAACTGAAAATTTCTAATGATTATTTCTCCATTTTTTCAGGTTCTGGTAGTATGGATGGATATATTCTCGCAGTATCCTTGGGTTTTACGTCCATCATAAAGTATGTATAGATACAAACAGCTTTAAGTATTTACAAATTTTGTTATTTGCTGATTTGTTTATACTTAAATTCATGGAAAACCTTTAATTTTTTCTTGTGGAAACACATGTAGGGAACTTTAGGTAATGTTACTGTTTGCTTACCTAGTACTAGTCCTTGATATCACATGTTCTCCACATTATACTAGCCACTACCTTCACAATCAATCATGTGTGTTTATGCAACATGTCATCCTAATACTTGTTGGATAAGCCTGTCATATAATAAATGTTTTATTGTTGTACTTTTATTTGCTGGTATCCATGACGTCTTCTAAAAATTAATTCCTATGACATCAAATTGCCGTGCATTTAATGTGTCAGGACAGTAGATCTTGAATTAGTTTTTTCTTGTACGTTCTAAGAAATTCTTGACATCAGGGCTCATATTATTCTTCTCTTTTTTTCATGGTTTTATATTAAAGTAGTTCTTCTGGCCAGAACGTATTTGAAAATTTTGTGTTCTGAATGTACCTACATATTTTGGACATGATGTGTAAGATATCACTAAAAAAATGTGTCATAGATATCGAGGCTGGGAAAACAATTTTAACTAAATCCGATGAATTGTCAGAATTATTTGATTGTCTTGTTTCTACAGCAGTTGCTACTCATTATTTAGCTCAACTTTTACAATAAGGTGGGTAGATGAACTAGACAATGGGGAGACTGACAAGGCCAAGGGCAATTGAGAATTTGAGACAGTTGCATGCTGAGGCGGTGAAAGAGGGAGAAAGGGCTATGGGGAGAGATGGAGAGCGACACAATAAGAGGGGATAAGGATAATTGTGAGTCAGTTTAGCCTCAACCCTTTTTTTTCCTTCATCATTACCATTAAATAGACTGATATGCCTTTGAGAGCACGGAAGGATTGTTAGTATCGAGGACTGATATGCCTTTTTTTTCCTTCATCATTACCATTAAATAGACTGATGTGCTCCAAAGAACAAAATTTGTGCCAGTTCTCTTCATGTTGGCTACTTCAAGCAGGTCAACAAATTTCTGGCCCGTTAAACGAGACCTAAGCAGTTTTAAGCACTTGATATAATAAGTGAACCAGACCTTCCAGGGGTTTTGTTTCTGGTTTTCAGGCCTGGCCAACATAAATATGAACATTGATCTACAGGTCTCTCAGAAGTCAGAACCACCCAACACCAGCATGGATGAACCTTCTTTCGTAAATGGATCAGACAACATAATGGAAACAATCACAATTGTGTAAAGACTGACTTTCTGTTTGATACTCGTGTATAATCTGATGGACTAACAATTGAAGTCATGCTTGTTATTTAATTTTTAATGGTTAGTGAATATGGACAATTACTTTTCCCGTCCTCCAGTTCGGTTGCTTTTTGGCATTTATTGTTTTTGCTAGTCATTTTCTTAATACCTGGTCCATCAGTTCAGCTATGCATTTGTATGACATGCTTGTCACTGGATTGAAATTAATCTGATCTTAGATTCAACCTTTGGTTTTGTAGTATTCCATCTTGGAAAGTCAAACTGTTCCACCTTGAACTATAAAAAGAATGTTCTTGGCTAGCAAACTAAGTTTATGTGTCAGAAACTTTCCTTTTTAAGGTGGCACTACTCTAACAAGATTATGACTCGGTAAATCACTTCCTTGTTCCAGATTGGGCTATATATAGGTGACCTTTTTTTCCACTAGTAAGTGTTTTGTACTTAATTTAATCTATTTATGCTTTTACTGAGTTTAAAACTTCTATTATAGTCAAATTTTTATCTTCATACGAAATCTGAAGTTCTTCGTAAAAGACAAATATTTGGATAATGAGCACATCTTCAACTTCATAAATAACTGGTAGAAAGACATATTACATGTTTTCTTTGTATTCTTTCTATTTCTTGAGGCAAAGGACCAACTCTTCTAATACAATTTAAACATTATCTTGAAACCATTAAGCCAAAAGTGTGTTAAATTGGTGAGATGCCATCAACTCTCTCCTTTCTTCCCCAAATTAGACAAATGGATTCCACTATGTATTTGCTAACTTCATCTATTAATAGGGTTTTCCAATTTGCAAAATCATATTAGGTTTTCCTACTCTTATTAACTATCTTTTTTTTCTGTCCTGTTCAGTGATAACTATCCTTTGGTGCAGGTCCTTTCTTGATACACAATACTCTTTTCGTCTAATGAAATTAAAGTTGATGATGAGATCGAGTATAATGACATTGATTTACCACAAGGTAAAGCATGCTTCTATTGACATGGCCGAAACATTGACTATTTGCCATTTCTTCTCACTGTAACATGTTGCAGATAGAACATTTTTTTGTATTTCCGTAAGCAAACATTTTCATTTCTTGAGGGTGTAAGCCAAACACTGTTAATAGGTGTACTACCCTTACCTACCCTTGTGAGTATATGCATAGACTTATTTCAGTAATTTCAATATACTTCTTCACAGTATATATGCAAAGAGAGAGCAAGAAAATCACATTGTTAGAAAAAGATAATCAGGGTAGCCAAAGCATCATGTCAAGATGAACCTACCCTGTTAGAATATTATGTTTTTTCTTTTCTCAAAAGCATAGAAAATTAAACTATTTCTTGATTCGTGCCTACCATCCTTGCACAGTAGCTGTGCTAGTCGTCTATGTTGTCCGTTTGGATTTTTCAAGGAAACAAGTATTTCTACTGTTCTTTTTTTAGGTTGTCATATGCAGTATAACTTTCTGCTGTTTTCTACATCATATATCATATTTTTTTGATAAGTTACCCTGGAGATACTCTATGATGTATCTGTTATTATCTGGCTTATATCCTTGTTTATGTAAATCTTAAACTAATTCAATAATTATTCTCTAAGCAGCTCCAGTCCGCCTGTTTCCTAAGAAGCTATAATCACTTTTATATCAGTAAGCAAATGCATATGTCTTACCTTACTATGAATGATATACTGAAAGGGATAGCCTGTGTTTATCATGTTCTGA